>NC_088341.1:9620000-9810000 GCF_036884655.1 Musa acuminata AAA Group
TAGTTCTGCCAGCAATAAGGCTACCACTACCTTGAGGTAAAAGCTTTGGATTAATGGCTGGTGACTTGGCAACCAAAGAACTATGAGCACGATTAGCTTCACCCCTGGGCATAGATTTGCTCCGTGGAACTTCCCAGAAGTCTCCATCTAATCCCGACATTCCAGGCATTTTCCTTGCCCCGGGCATTCCAGGCATCATACCACCAGTTCCAGGCCTGTTGTTAGGAAATCCAGTAGGGCTAAGTCCCCCTAAAGAACCACCATCACGGCTATTTCTCATGCTTGCAGTTGCACCAGGGCGCAGCCCAAGATTCTTTTCTGCCTCGCTATGGATTTCACTAATGGTTTTGGCTTTTACCTGCCAAAGAAGAAACCATCAATTCTTGAGAAAATTATATCAAGTTTTCTCAGTTTCTTTAGCAGAACTCAGTCTAGTTAATCTATCAACTTAATTTAAATTTCAAAAGAATAAAGTCTGAAATCCATGATAGGAACCAGGTTACAGCTTACTTCTTCACGACGAGGGACCCAGTTGTTTGAACGCAGGTCAAGCACATTACGAACCATAAATCTTAGACGTGGTGCAAGTTGAGGATTGGAAGTTAGTTCCTTCAGCCGGCTAAAATAGACATCATTAAAACGACGAGACTTGGGGCTCTCATCCAACTGCTTTCCTATGGTGTTGAATAATTGGCAGATGGCCTCAACATTTTCCTCAGCAGGACAAGTTTTGCCATCATGCCCCAACAACTTCTGCTCAGAGCAATTATGTCAGTAAGATTCTTAAAAGAAAATAAACGTATCGAAGAAACCTCTGTTAACAGCAACTATATCAGAAAGTCGCTTAAAAGAGAACATCTCATAAAAGATAGAAAGACTACGATTAGCATAAAAAATGGTTACCTGAGCGATATGATGAACTATTTTCTCTGGCACCATTTTCTGCTTCAAAAGCTCACCTATGAGGCGAATGTTGCCAAGGGTACGGAGTTTCACCATTCTCTCTTTATCCCTACGTTCCATTTCTTGGTCTGGAGCAGTCAGCTTTCGCACTTCAGCCTCCAGGTTGTCAGCACCTTCAAATGCCTCCTGGCAATTATTCAAGAGCACACGCTTGAAAGTAATCTCCTTCTCGCCTTCTTGTTCAGGGGGAAATACAGGAAGTTTTTCATTGAGATCAGAACACAGTTGAGCATACATGGGACAGAATGTTGGCTCAAAGACAGCTTTGTCGAATATGAGAGTAATGACATCCTGCAGCATTGGTGTATTTTTCAAATTAATTTTTTATAAATTAGAGGTTAACATCTCAAAAAACAATATAGTATAAATCCATGAAAATATCAAAACCTTTAGAATATCAGGCGTTGTGATCCCAGCATCGATTAGTTGGCCTTTGAGAATATCAAATTTTTCTGGCGTCAACTTGTTCAATATACTGCAATGAAAAACATCACCAAAAACTGAGAACATTTTCCAGAGAATCCCAACTGATACACCTTATGTCTTTTTCAAGGAGAATGGATTGATTCCAAGGATCAGGATGAGAACATGTAGTGTAAAACTAGAACCATAAATCCCAAACCAGACTAACCAGTAAGTGGTGTGTAACTACCATAACATGCATGCAGGCTCACTTAACAGCTAGAACAACAGTGGCTATGCAAATTGTTAACTTTTTTTCTGCTAGACTATCAAGAGTCAGTTAATTACCCTTTTACTGTTTTCAGAACTCTATCCTTGTCAGTGAGATTGCCTCTTCGAGCAGACCATGGCACTTCAGCCTTGATTAGAGCAGGAGTAGGTCCTACCTAATATATTGCAGTCAAAGTTAATTAATGTCAAAACACAGCCAAGAAATGATATCTAAATGCAAAGAAAAAGGAAGAATATCTAAACGTCAAAAGAACAACAGGGATAAATGTTCCACAAAGAACCAATCAAAGAATAACTAGAAGGTGACAAAGATGGACATCAATTTTAAGTATGTCGGGTAATAATGAAAGAAAGATCCCTTTGCAAATCAAAGAATACCTAGAAAGATTCTTTATCTCTCCTCCCATCACTAATACAACTCTAAACCTATTTCCAGAATACAGCTCAAGAACAACACATTTGGAGCAAGTTAATGTTAGTAGAGGACTCTTGGGGCAATCATTTTATCAATGTTAGTAGAGGTCAGCAGATAAGAAGACTGTAAGTGATGTACATTAAAAGTAAGATGAAGGGTACATAAAATATAAGATTAGGGCAAAAATGAGCGGGATCAACTTAACTGCATACACATATATAAGACTATGTATTCCATAATCTGTATGTGGGGAATGTGTGGTGCAGAAAATAGCACCTCGACAAGAAGCAAATTTATGATATGTATAAATGTAATAAGCATATTAATTACTGAATAATCTGGAAGTGTGAGCACATAGAAATATAGGTGAAAATATTGGCAACTGTAAAAGATGTAAACAGAAGTAATATGATTCTAACATACTAGAAAAGGGTGTTGATCAATTTGAGGGAATAAAGCCTCCAAACCTAAGAGAAACCCAATAGGATGGAAAGAAGCAATAGGCAAAAATAAAAAACAGTCTATAAGACCAGTCGCAAAGGAAACAAACTTACTCGCTCAATAATGAATACTTGTTGCTCTTAGAAGGATCTGAACTATATTTTTGCTACCGGAGCAACACATTCCTAAGATGAGAAAACTGACACTGGCATACAATTTGGAATTGGACCAATCTACTACTGCAACGCAATAAAATGGATAAAGCTGCAGATACTGCAACGCAATAAAATGGAATTCAATAAACTTTTAAAAGTCAAGAAGATGCCATAAAATCTGTATACAGGACATTTGTGAAGGAACACCAAAAAGACCATGGCTTTAGATGCTAAGTTGAATGATAAAGTCTCATATACAACAAAAAGAAAGAATATAATCACCAAGATAGTGACAAGACTTACGAAACTTAAGTTAACAAGAAAAGAAGCAGGTGAACAAATGGCTTGAAATACACAAAGAAACTGAAAAATAACACTCCTTAGTTCATCTAATAAATGACCACCTGGGTTGAAGAAACTTGAGTACTTGAAGGAAACTGGGACCCCTGCTTATTTGACTGCTTTATTTCTTGATAACCTGAGATCGAGATATTTGATTCTTTATTATCATGGATTGAATCCCAAGACCTCTCATTTCCAAATGAGGTAGGTTGTCCTGACCGGCCACGCCAATCACGACCGTCTGGTTCAAAATAACGACTCTGTGACTGACTTGCCAACTGAAAAACACACAAACATCATTTGGTAATTCCAGAAAACTTGAATCAATTAACGCATATAGACAACTGAACCATGAAAAAAGAGTAACAAGAAAAAAAGAAGCCTGACCAAACTACTATGCAATTTAAGCTTGTGACACTTAGCAATAAATTAAGACCAGACTTAGTCCATAATCCCAGTGGTGGAACAAGAACTTTGCATGGAAATTTAATTTCACTTCTTCCCCTCTAACTCTTTGATGTAGATCTTAACTGGTCTCCCTGTATACTGTTTATATAAGACACACAATGAGAAAATAAACAACAGAGGAAGAGGAGACGTTCTCTCTCAATTACCAACAAGAACGACAAAATTTTCTTGGTATTCTTTATATGGGATCTTATATTCATGACACAAATGGAGGAAAGTATACCATATATTGGGATAGCAAATTTGGGGAAGCCCCACATATTGGAGAATTCAGGTAATTTGGAAAGGTTGGGGATTGTGGCCCCCCAGGCAGTTCCCCTTGGTTCCACCACTGCATACTTCCACATTATAAACTGGAATTTGTGGTTTGGTAAGTGGGGGAAGACCCACATGATTTAGAAAATAGTTCAAGACACCAACACTTAGTAACCTCTTTCACATGTAGAAGCAGGAGAACATACATTAGAGTCACTCCGACCCCAAGTTTGATCTTCAGGAAATAATTCGGCCTCAATCTCCTGTTTAATTTTCACAATGTCTTCTGGTGTCTGAACAGCCTGCCAAGAAAAAAAAAAAGTAGATCAACAGTTATGGAGGATCTGATTACAAAGTTTAATAGATTAAACAAGTATATCTACTGAATTACCGATCACTGATATAGTTTTTAAGAATCTGTAGTGATGATAAATATATCACTTCAATTTCCACAAGCAAAAGAAATAAAAGGGGTCACCTAGCGCCTCTTTACCAGAATAAAATAGCATTTACTAATATCTTGAGAATACAAAATGTCAGATGGGGGAACATTTACTTACAATGTAACAAATTCATAAAAAAATGATGAACCCATACAAGACTCCCACCAATGGAGGTCGAGGTAAAGTCAAATTTAAGCACCGGATGATTTTTGTGACTTGAACCTTGGTCACTTACATCGTAAAGAGCAACCTTACCATTGTACCAAGGCTTGGTATGAAAAAGAATAGGAAAAACTACAAATAAAGAATATTTAAAAGAAGAATTCCACAAAACAATAAGTTGGATCAATTCTCATCAAAGAATGATAAACTAGTGCAGAACACCCGCTGAAAACAATTAGATGTGTTAACATCATCATCAGAGTGATAAACTGTAGTGTATTACTCATAAAAACAATGACTTCAATCAACTCTCATCGAAGATCGACAAACTTTAGTGTATTAATCAACTAGATTTGGACATGTTTAACAAAAACACACTTGTCTTAACAAAGCTAAAATCTAATAAAATCAAATCAAGATTTAACTAAACCCTGTAAGACACTGATAAGGCATCAAAATAATAATCAATCCCACCATATTTAACAGCAACAACAAGAATCATAATGTGATGATAAAATGAATTTTTTCAGCAAATGAAAATTATAACATACCTCACGAACTTGAAGAAGTTGGTCCCTTGTGTAACGGATATGTTCACGACTCTCAAACCTTGAGTCTCCAATCTGACAAAATATTCATACAATGCCTTTCAATACTCAAATTGCTAATCTCACAGGTATTTGAAAGGAAATACATAAAGTAAGTATGCATATTCAAAAATTAACATTTACAAAGACTTGAACAAATGGCACAATGAAAACAAGTGCCAAAGTGTATATGACATTGGGAATTAAAATAAACACAGATGTTGGTTGGTATATGGTCAGTCTCGGGCACTCAAGAAACTGGTGCTTTCATCTGTCCATAAGCATGTTAAAAGTTTGTTACCAGGAAAATAGAGTGTACAAGATATTAGCCATATCAAGGAAATTTGGACAAGGAGATCGACCAATAAATACCAGCATTAAGGCAGCATCAATCAAAAAATGTCGTGAAGAAAACAAATCTGAAGACCAATTTTTCTTGCTTTCAACTACAAATCATGAACTTAGAAGACAAGTTATAATCAGAAACAATCGAGATTCAATCTAATTATGACCACCATCAGCAATGAAACAACGACAATATCAGGACCACATTTTAGAACAAGCAATTTGAAAATCTGTCAGAAATCTAAAGCTAATTTCCAACATAAAATTAATAAGAAAACACGATTCCAGGATTAGGCAATATTAGATTCCACCAAGACCACGACTCTTCCATCAAGCTCCCTATGCTTTAGGAAAAGGAGAGCAGATCAAACATAAGCGGATCTCAAAAAACAACCAATCAATCGACCAAAAAAATAAAAAAAAATCCATCTTGAACATCAGATCGGACCGTTTAAAGACACATACTTTGATCAAACAAAGAAAGCAATAGATCGATTCAAAGCGTTTGCACCAACCTTGAAAGGGAGGGCGGTGCCGGCGCCGCCATGGGGACGGAGGGCGGGGAGATCAGAAGCGCCGCCGGCAGAAGCTGCGGAGTCGAACCGGGGGCCAAGGATTCTGCCGCCTCGGTTTCCGCCACCAGGCCTCAAACTGATTTCCGTCCGATCTGACTGCATAACTCGATGGATCCCCCTCACTTTCTCAAGCTCTCTCTGGTCGGTGGTGCGACGACGCCGGATACGCGATCGGCAGCGCGGCAGGAAAAGGAGGAGGAGGGAGGAGGCGATAGAAGAGCCCTTGGCGAAGCCCTCTTCGCTCTTGGGGTAGCGAAGAGAAGGGCGACAGAAAAGGAGGCGAGACGTGGTGGCGGAAGCCCTTATAATGTCCGAAGCTATAAAGCTATGCCCTGGTAATTTCGTAATTAAAGACTCTCCCCAAGGGCGAAGTTTCGGATCGTAAAGGTTCGTAACGTTGTCGTAGTCGTATATTAGGTTTCCCATATTACAATATCTTTTCTCTACCCACCATTCATAACTCTAAATTTCTACCAGCTATGCTATTGGGAAAACGAGTGGGGATCAAGTAATTTTCGTAGCCCACACAAGAGAGGTAAAAGTGTGAGTGCGAACTGATTGGCTTACAAGTAAAACTGTAGTTTAAACATTGTTGTAATCCTTTTAGGAGATGGTTTGTGTCCAAAATAGACCAAATTAACCTCATGGTTTCGCAGAATGTCGGATGGGTGCCATTGTCACGTGCTGCGCTCGTGACTCGTTTCATAATCATAGAGTTCAAATTATAATCCAAGTCAATTAATTATAATGACCGCATGAGCCGAGCCGAGCCGAGTCGAGTCGAGTCTAATAAATAGGTCAAGTTAAATTCGATTTCAATATAGTTTTAACCTAATATTTGATTCCAATTTGACACATATATATGCATATATTGTTTATAAGATTTGAACGCAATACAATAAAAAAAAAAACTTCAATATGTTTAATGTAATTATTTATTGATTTGGGTTAACTCGGATCGACTCGATTAAACTCCTAAACTCAAACATAACTCTAATCCAAACCCATTAATCTCACGTCAAAATTAACACCATTATCCATTGTAGGAAAATCATAGATTTATAATATAGGATTCAATAATTGCAACCAAGTTCAGTTTTAATAGTCATAGTTTTTTTTTCTTATTTTTATAATTTTATTTTGACTTTTATATTGAGTCATTAAAAATCTTTGACAAGTAGAAGTACTTTTGATTGAAAATTTTTGTTTTTGCATATGCAACAATCTATATTGTAATGTATTCAATCAAAGTCAAATGTTAACCCCAAATGTTCATATGTGTACATGTAATCTTTCATTTTAGTCTTATTGGTAGTTTTAAGCTTCTCAGTCCAAATAAATCATTATTCTCCCTCATAACTTTACACCCATGAATAAAAGTTTTGTCATGGTCAGCTGCATTATATTAATAAGCTAAGAACATAGAAAAGTACAAGTTGATTATGACATCAAAATCTTCATTGGTTTTCATTTGCTAAGGTTCTAAAACACATAAGTGTAGGATGATTGGCAGTCTTTTTCGTCACAAAGTTTAAGCCAAATCATCAATTAGAGTCCTTTTCTAAGTGATCTATCAGTTTTTTTTGTATGCTTTTTTTTTAACCTCTCTCTTGTTGATTCTACTTGAACAAAGTTTATATGATTTAATCATTTTAATATGTAGGGACTTTTATAGTGAATGTGTCATCCACCACCAAATATCTAGTGGAAGAAAGCTAATTTATTTATAATCAATTTCTTCCTTTTTTATATTTTGTCCTTTAATATTTTATTATTCAATAATGATGTCTATGTCCCAATATATTATATACAAGATATAATTGTTTTTTGGCTAATGTGCCTATGACTAAGCATGAAGATGACAAAGTATGACTTCACCAAGCTAAAAACACACTTCAAATGAAGACACACTATACATCTCCAAAACAAAATGGAATACACAACCAACCAATGGAGACTTCTATTGCATTCTTTAAAGACATGATATACTTTTGATTTCAGAAAAAAAAAATATATTAATATTCGAGACCAAGCAGATTAGAGTTATAAAGGAGGGTTTTATCTGTCTCTCTTTGTTCGAGATTTCTAACATCAGATTCAACAATAATCCTTCAAATGTCTTCCATCCAAACAGCTTCAAGACCCTCCCTGGTAACATGCAGTCATCATCAACATTGCTTGTTCTGATGATAAAACCATCACCTTTTTTTACTGTTCTAGCTTACACCATCTCTCTTCAGGCTTCTTTCGGTACTAGAATAACATATCTCCTTTTTATTTCCTTCTGACAAGTTCAAACCTGCTATTTATGATCCAGTAGTCTTCATTTCCGTTCCCATTGTAATCATCATAGTTGACTTATGCAAAATTTTATCTTCAAATGCTCCATGCCCTTCACCATCATCCGTAGCACCTGCGTCAACTATGTGATTCTCAATGTTGTCGGTAAGGTCACAAGGATCACCAGCATCTGATTTGATTTTTTGCTTGTTACCATTATCTTGGACAGACTGTTGAAACACATGATCAGTAAGGCAGAATAAAAATCTAAAACAACATCAAGAGATACATTTCTTTCATAGCAATGCTAAGTGCATGGCATTTAGTATACTATTTTGCATTTACCATGTGAAATATCATAAGCTGCAGAAAAAGATAAACCACAGATAGGGCAAAAATTTGTACCTACACATGTGAAGTCAAAACCCATATATTACATCTCTCTTCCTTCTTGTCGGAGATCATTCATATGGACACAGGTATATATACATTGGAAAATCCCTATTACAAATTGTGTACCTAAGATATGGAATGGAGTGTCTGGAGGAGTCGTCCTCATATATATATAGTGTACCTTGGCGTCTATTAGCTTCCAAGTCTCAATGGTCAGTGTTGGAGGTTAATGGATCCTCAAGCATCACTGATTTGATTTAACCACCATCTGGATGAGCATCTTTGATATTATATTACCTTTTGCACTATAATGATAACCTAGAGTTCATTATGTGCACACTGTTTTTCGTGAGATCTTGTTGACATAAGTACTGAGTTCATCATTTAGATGATTGCCTATTGTTAATTTGTTGTCATGTTGCAACTATTCCACACATTTGAAAGTGTGGGCCTAAAATCATAAAATTTTTAAAATAGAAATCCATCTCCATATTCCTTCTGCAAAACCTAAATGGTCCCCAACCATGTTACTAGAAGGCATAATAGTGGTGGTCATCTCTTGATGGACTGAGGGTAACCACATCTTTGACACAAATATGACCAAAATGTGTTAGCAGAGACAGATCATTCATATGTAGCCATATTAATGCAGCCCAAAATGCCTAACACTAAATTGTTTGTACTATATCAATCCAGTTTTACACTATTTTACTTTATTAACTGTGATTAAGGTGCATTACTTCTAGAAAGCTATATTGCAAAACCCCTATCATTAGGCATTTAAATCATGATGCGCACTCCAAGAATGATCAACAGATTTCATATCAGAATCAATATCGGCCAAGTATGGTTGGAATTGATAAGGACTGGTTGAAGATTGATGGGTTCAAACTTGGTCGAGAAATTAATCTAATGATAAAAATACAAAAGTCATATAGAATTAATAAAACACTAGTAAAAACATAAAAACCAATGATATTATGCTAAAATGTTATTGCCCTTAACTCTTTCTGAAATTCTCCATTTGCCAGATTTGCTACTTAGTTTATTTATATCATAGGTGCTAATCCTTGCTTGACCTTGAAAAGGTCTATATTTGGAATGGGTATTAAAACATGAGAGGAACAGAGCAACAAAATGAATTGAAAATATGCAACTAGCATTAAAAGCAAATTAAACCAAGCATTCCAAGAACGAAGATCAGCATTTGTTTTCCGTAACATCAATGAGAGAGCCGATAGAAAACCATTATACGCTCCTACCTCCCAGTGTGTTAAAAGAAAAGGTGGAACGGGTTCGATACAGCTCCTGGTCATGTAGTTTAAAACAAAAAGATTCTAAAGAATAATGTCAGTTATTTCTTGAAATACAACTGGCTATTTGCAATCGCCAGTACATTGAAGACACTGAACTGGATGCTGATACAAATAAGAGAAAGTCATCGGTGTATTGATCATATGAGGTCATGTCCATTTTCTTGTTAAGAGTGATAAGTTTCATCCGTGCCTGGCTCCACGCAATGAAACTTTCATTCGTGATTGTAGGATGTATCTTGTGATCTTAATTAAGTTGTCCAAAGATTTCAACATCCAGAACCTTCGGACAATTATTTTTTGGCTTTTTTCTATACATATAAATAAGTTAATATGCTCTTTCTTTATGTATGCTAGACTGTTCTTATTGTTGCAACTTTGACACTGTGTTGATTACTTTGTTTAATTTAATGAAAAATGTGTGTTCTAGACCTGAAGTCTATTACAAAATTATTCGATTAGTGCTGATGCCTCTTTGTCAATGCAGAACGTTCGTTCTAGACATTTGACACTTAAAAGTCTCAACAATTTATGGAGTGGTTGGGACTATAAAGTTGCTTGCAGGTACTTCTTGTTATCAATTACTTAATCCAGGTGTGTTATCAAGTTTAGCAGCAATATCCAATTTCATGTTGCATCGAGGTTTGATATTACCCACATATATCGGTGAAAGTATAAGATAGCAGCTTTTTTAGTGTCCATTAGATTTAAAGGAATAGGGGTTAACGGTGCTCGATATTTTCAGCAAACTATGGGAATCAACAAGTTACAGAATGCGGCAACAAAAAATGATCTTCGAAAGGGAAATAGAATCAAACTATAATGGGAATCAACAAGTTGCAGAATGCGGCTATCAAACTATAATGTCAAATGATACGCGCCCATTATTTGAGCGAAATCACATAATAACTAACACAAATACATAGATGGATAAATGGAAGGATTATTCTCACATAATCGAAGAAATACAGAAGTCGAGAGACAAACCCCGGGATGCGCGTTGGAGCCATACTAAGCAAGGGGCTGGTAGTAGCCCCGACGGTAGGGCTCGGGATCGACGGCCACGAGCACGTAGATGGCGTAGATGATCCCCGGGACGTACCCCAAAACCGTCAGCAGCAAACAGATGCAGAATTCCAGCTTCGGATCAAAGAAACAAACAAAGAGCATCGACATCAGCTGAACAATAAGAAGGGTAAACAGGGAACAAAGCCGAGAGATTGTGATCGGAATTTGTACGCTGCAGCAGCCGTAGTGGAGGAAGACGCCCACGGGAGGCAGCGCGATCGAGATGAGGATCTCGAGGAACAAGCAGCACCGATCCAACGCCATTCCTCCCTCTCTCAATTCTCCTCTTATCGTGGCAATCAAGAACGCGGCGGAAACATGCAACCCGAGCCCCACCCGAACAACCTACCTGTCTGGGTTTAGCTCAGTCCCACCAATTATACCAATAGCAATCGCGGTAGGCAAGTAGGTAAAAAATTGCTCAGCTAAAAATAGCGATAGCGTGCACTAGATCCGGATCGTGTGTCGGTAAAGACACGAAGCAGAGAAAGGAGTATCTTCATAGGTTGTCACTGGTGGGCCCCAAATAATAATTTATCCACAGCTGTGATAAAGAGGTATAATAATAATAATAATGTCAATATCTGAACTAATCACACTTTTTTTCAATTGAAATAAATTTTTATATTAATTGACAGACACATATGACATTCGATTGTATAAATATGCTCCTTTTGCAAGACTGTGTGAGCCTTCGATAACTCAAATATATTTTAATAAATTAATATTATAAAAAATTAACATGTTGTAAAATATAATCATGTCGAAACAAAAGAACATAAATTAATATTGAGATTATAAACTCTTAATAGATCAATTTAATTTATGTGGTTAGACATGACTTAATCGAACGATTAACAAAACTAAAATAAATGTTAATTACTATTAATTTTTTATATTTTTCAGGTCAATCAAGATAGATTTGGAAGGCACCAAAGAAGGATGACTCAGTTGTTGTGTTGATCCTCTGAAATGAGAAAATAATAATAATAAATAAATAAATCCATCAATGATTTGATTAAGCCAACTATTCCATGGTAATTAAACTAATCCCAAGTGTCACACATGTGAGAGTGCCAAGTTTGTACTTTAAATATTCTTTTGATCATTCAACCAATGTCACATAGATTAAGGGGCATTGTTATTTCCCATACTTTAATCTCCTCACATGCAAAGTTTGAATTGCTATGAATAAGAAAGAATTGGGATATAATAATTTTAATTTTTAGCATATAAAGTGGGTGAAGGCAAAATTATGTCTGTATATATTATATATATAATTAGGTATAAGTTATATAATGGTGACTAATATTGGATAGATGTTAATATTAAATTTCATGGGGATAAATACATCATTTTTTAAACTGTGAAAAGGATAGATATGTGAAGACCCTAACAAATAAATAACATATTTATTCTTTGACTAAGAATGGCCATCCTTTGGCTAAGTTGTGCATCCACCACCAAGCATTGGTGATTTATTTCAACATAGCTTTTGATTACTCCATGGCATGTCCCACTCCAAAGCAGACAATTTGATGGAGATCCACAACAATCAAGAAGGAAGAGATAAAAGAAGTACTATTACAAACAAATAAAGACAAACCAAAAGGTGAGGCTAGAAAAAGGATTTATTGCACATTTGTAATTATTGTAGACAAGTTTTAAGTTGCATATGAGTTAAAGAAAACATGTGTCATGCATTGAAAACATTTTAAAAAATATATAAGTATTGAATGAAGTAAAAAAAATAAAATAAAAATGATATTGTAAATTATTTTTTTAAATCAGTTATTTAATATGATTTAATATTTCAAATAATAGATTATTATTATTATTATTAAGAAGAGTTCTATATATGTATATAAAATATAAATAATAAAAAATATCTGAAAGATATTTGATTTAATTAAATAATGGAAAAAAGATGCGAGTAGATATAATTTTCAAATATTAAATCCATATCCAATCTTTTTTTCACTTTTATAAATAGTTCAAAATAGTAACAAAGCAACAATAATGTTAAAGGAATGACTCAAATTGTCTCACACACACACACACACATTTAATAAGCAATCTTTGGATTTTTGCTTTTTTTTTAATGTATTTAGTTTAATTATACATAAAACAAATACAATGAGTTGGAGGAGTAATATTTAAAAACCCCTCAACTTCTATAGTATCCAAAGTTTGGAAATAGCATATTTGCCCCTATAAATATAAATATCACATATATGTACCATTAAAGCTAATAATGATTAATGATAATAAATATAACATGGATATAAAGTAAAGCATTATAATGGTTAAGAATTAATTATATATTATCCTATATATTTGGACTCTATTATTTACTTATGATTTTATCAATACTAGGACAAATGATGTTATTTATTTTACTTTTATAACTATAAAAAATTTTAATATAAATTTTTTAAATATAAAAATTATAATGCTGATAGGGTAATTAGTTTAATGATTAAGTATAAATATAATATAGATTTTCTAAGTATAAGGGATAATAGGTAATTAGTTTAATGATTAATTAACGATTATATTTATAGGGGTACATATGTAAATAAATAATTGTAAGGGGATATATTTATTTATGTGATTTTTTTGGTTAAAAATAAGCACACAAAAAAATAGAAAGGAAAAAGAAGCGATCAGTGGGATCTTTTCAGAGAGCCAAAGGACGCCGGCTCTGCAATCCATTCTACCAGGGGTCTCTTCCCGACCTCCGCCTGCCTCCATCTCGATCCCGTCGACTCTTCCTGCCGAGAGGTTTTCTGGTTCCCTGATTTATTGCTGAAATCTTTTGATTCGGCGCTTGTTTTCGCTCGAACCCTTGAATCTTTTTTCAAGATTGGATCTTTGGATACAAGTTTCCGTCTTTTTACTGCAAACGCCGTTCAGTGTGCCTGTTCTTGCTTGAATCGGCTTGAACTTGTTAGGAATTTCATGTACGAACGTTTCCATGTCCTTGTTCAGATTTCTTTTTTCTCTTGAATTTGGTCGTGCAGTTGTTCTTTCTTGTAGGAATGAGATGGACTTGTTTCCCAGGGTTGTTTTGTGAGCGGAGAATAAACGAGGATTATCCGGATATGGGAAATTTTGGTTCTTGGTGTGGCATGACTCCCAGCTGATTGTTTCCCTGTATTATTGTTTCTTTAATGTCACTGTTTTGTTGCTGAATTTTGTGAATGAAGACATATTAGATCGAACATAGGATCCTTACGTAGTAAATCATGCTTTGACGACACCTTGGTTGTGATAGATTTTTGAAGTCCCTTGATGTGACAGTTTGTAAGTCCCTTGGTCTGCGCCTATGGTCATGTACTATGTTCTCTGTAGATTGTTCTGTTGGAGGAGAATTATGAATGTATTATTCTCTTTGAACTTCAGAGGACATTATTTAGGGTTGGCGGCTTCAGGACCAGTGGTGTGGGATATGAAGAGTAAATGAACGGGTTGTTTCTGGACTAATGTAATGTAATGGTGAGACTGATCATTAATTTTAGAAATTATTAGCTGTTCTCTATCGACAACTATAAAATGAGGAACGGTCGATGGTCTTAGGGATGAGCTGTCTCTCAACTCCATGCTAAAAATGTGGATCCTTCATGGTATTGCGTCTAGCAGATCTGAACTTGCACTTTCTTTTGGCCAGGAGATCATTGTAGTCCACCTTTTCTTTTCTAAATGTTATGAGTATACATTTTTCCTTATCAGAAGAAGGGAAATTGCAATTCACTGAATATGATCTGTTGTCATGGGTTTGACAGGACTTAGTATTAATTTTTTCTAATCTTGTACAACATTATCTGTAGTACTGATAATAAAATATGGTTACTGAATTGGTGTATGCTCTTCTGTGTCTTTTCAGTCATTTTTTCAAAATCAAACCTCTTTCCTGAAACATGAACTTCATGCCGTTGCTTCATTTATGTTACTTTAACAAATGTTTATTGGTTTCTTTCTTGCCTCTTCATATAACCTACTTTATCTTTTACCTCAAAAAATACACTAGAATTATACCTGAGCCAGATAATTAGTAGAAGATGGCTCTACAGTTGTGAGGGCTATCTTACTCAGTGTAGCACATAAATGAATAGTGGTGAATATTAAAATCTTCATGTCTTAAAATTGCAACCGGATTTTTCTTTTAGCTGGCTTGAATTTCTCGATGATCGACTTCTCAAGATATGAAGTTAGGAACCCATAGCTTCTTGGGTATGATAGAATAAAGATTTTCAAACTAAATACAGTAGTTGCATCGACCAAATGTAATGTCTACTATACTTATATGTATAAGCACATATGTGCATACATAATTAAGCATGTGTACATAGATACAAACTCAAAAGTCGTTTGAAGTAATATCAGCTTACTTATGTCTGATCATGTCTAAGTATATATCGGCTATGTTTATATGTAGGGAGTGAATGGATGTTCATGAATATGTGTATGTTTGTAGCTAGGTAGGTAAATGTATACGCATTAGTAGATGTGTAATATGTGTGCTTACGCATGAACATCTATGGATTGACAATAGGTCTTTCATTCCCTTTCAACAAAGTGTCACCTTGTAGAAAGGCTACCTTATTTATTATCATTCATTTGTTAGTATGAATGTGCCAGTGTGTGTTAACACTTAATATGATATTATTGCATTTTTTATGGATAAATAGATACATATAATTTCATATTTGTAAAATGTCATCTTGTGGAAAGGCCATTTCATAAATGTCATATATGCATTAGCCATCATTTGTTCATGGTGCAGGCTGGAAGATGTTCAACTTTTGTGCCTGAAGAAATAAGAGAGATTGGTACATGCTGGCTTGCACTATCAGTAGCTACTTTGCTGAGCTAAATCTCAGGTTGGTAGAATCTGCTAATGACCAACTTTGTATTGTTCTCTTTCTCTGTGAAACAAAACAAATGTCAACACTACCATTCATATGTTTCCTTTATTGGATTAGATGATCTACTCATTCGCTTTTTCTAATTGCATTGTCTAGAACCATATGCACTGGACTACCTTTAGTACTAGGATAAGAAATAAGGATATCTGTCGATTATGAATGAGCAATTTGTGATGTTACTAAAATGTTTTTCATGGCCTTTTGCAAGTTCAATATGATATTCATGCTAACAAAGTGTCCTTGTTACTATGTAACTGCATTTGAGTGTCTTATATGTAACTGAAGCTTTTGAAGGGTAGTGAGAGCAAAAATAGAAGACATTCTTTAAATTATAAGTTAGCTTTGAAGTTATCTATGGTAGCATTAAGCCATTAAGCCACTAAGAACGGATGTTGTCTATATTAGGCTGATGATTAATTTTGTAGGGATGCTTAGCAGTTAGCTCATTGATGATGGCTGAGAATTTCATTTATAACAAAATTGATATGGTAGTCTCTGAGACTAGATGTGTCATTCATATGAATAACAGAATAAGTCAATATGAAATATGGCCAAGCTTTGTAGTCAGTGACCTCAGACGAAATGTTCTGTGGTAGGTGGAATTCATACACTAATTTTTTATGCTAAACCTTGACCAGATATATATTTGGAAGTTTGATCATTCTGTAATAATACCTTTTTGCCCCAGTGAACTCATTGTTAATTTCTTTAAAATGCATATATGTGATGAGGACTTCTTGTTTGTTTAAGTGAACTGTCTAAAGTCTATTGCATCATCCATGATCTAGAGATCTAGATTATTTTACTCGTGAACTTGTGTTAGCCGATGATAATTGTGTTGAGGCTGACCTGTTGGTATTCTTTTGAGATTGCAAATTTTGAATTCTTAGTCTTGACTGTTTTGCTTTGACTTACTTTACAATACATATTAATTTGACACTTCTGTGCTAGCAGAAATGTATAAAATGAGCTATTTTGTCTGTGGATGTAGTATAGTCAATAGAGATTTGTTGTGTCTAGGTGGCAAACATGCACAGTTGTATATCTGGCTATTGATTTCCTAAAATAAAGGTTTGTGAGGGATAATCTTTATGATTTAGTCAACAAGTAGTTTTACACTTTTCTTCCTTATCTCTATAAAGCTGCTAGACCTTTTGTAACTTTGTATATTTTCTTAGTGGAAAATGAATTTGCAGGTTTCTTTGGACCGCCTTATTTACCATATTTTGCAGTTAGAGAGTTCACCTCTCAGACTCGAGTAGTTTGTGTCGACTGTCAAGTGTATTTCCCTTGTTCTGAAGCAAAATTTAAAGGTGTTTTTTCTTTTGTGCAGCATTCATATTCTTTTGTCAATAATTTCCTTACTGTTAAATGAAGTTGGTTTTGTTTAAAATTTATCTCCTTGCATTTCCACCTCACAGAAATGGGGATATATCTCAGCACTCCCAAAACTGAGAAATTTTCCGAAGATGGTGAGAATGATAGACTAAGGTTTGGCCTTTCATCTATGCAAGGATGGCGTGCAACTATGGAAGATGCAGTAAGTTCTTTTTTTTTTTCTTCATCTATTCATGCTCTCATGATTCTAATTGATTGTAGATTCCAAAAGTGCTTCTAAAACCTTTAAGTACTTTTGTATTAGTTCACATTCTGGTTAATGGGTTAGACCAGAAACTATGTTTTTTTTTATATCTTTGGGTGCCTAATTGGAATTCTTAATGACAAATTAGATAATGTTGAACCAATGTGCTTGACTACGTCTTTACATTTTGAGATTCAAATACAATTGTTTATGGGTTTGCTTTCTTCTATCTTTGTTGGCAAGTATCTGGAAGTTATGATTAGGACTTGCAACAGGTGGTGGTTCCAGTGGGAAACCCCAATGAAGTCGCACGAGGTTGAGAATGACCAATTGTTGCCAATCTAATGCCAAACCAAATTTGTCTATCATGAGATATTATGCTTATCATATAATTTATCAAGATTATGTGATAAAATTAGTATAATATTTTGCTTTGATACTGTAAGATAATTTTGCTTTAAATTTATGATTTATTACTGAGATCTGCAAAGGTCCAAGAGAAACTCACAGTTGTTCTTGTAACAGCTCTATTGAGCTTTTGAACTTTTGGAATCAAGCAAAAACATTTTTAAGAAATAAACCAACAGATGGTTGTTGTCTGATCATGTCAAGAAACTCAGGCAGCGCTTTTGTCATTTGTTGATATGGATTTAAATTTTGGTTGGACTACTATGTACCTACCAATATTTATTGGTTCAACGAAGTACTGGTATTGGACCGTATAGCCCCATACTGGTATATTTTCTTTTTTGTTTTAGTCAACCAGGCTGTGCAGATTGGTACACCGCCTGGTATACTAGTACCTTACTGGTTTGGTACCTTACCAAACTGGTATATGGCAGGAATGTAAATCCTTGTCAATAGGTATATCGTTTTTTGGTTGGTTCTTACCATGGTTTGTCTTACCAGTTCGTACCGGTATATCGATCGGCTATCGATACGATACGTACCAAAGCATACTGATATATCGACACATGATACAATGAGGCATACCAACAAATCAGTATGTACCATCAGTATTAGTCATCTGTCGACCAGTATTTATTGTCTATACTGGGCGGTATGCCGTGGTACGGTGAACCTTGGTTCTTATTATGTCATAGAAAAAAATGATTGATTGCTCAATACAAACAATTTTTTTTGTGCTATTTTAATCGAATTTCACTTTTTCTGTTTTATGATGGTTTTATTGGATCTATATTTTACTTGTCTGTTCATTTGCCTTGGCATACTCCTATACTGGTCAACTGGACAACATATATTCTGGAATGACTTGCTGATCTGTGCTATAGCAAGAATGCTGGTGACCGAAGGTTGCAACGATGGGGATTGAGTAAATAAGTACAGGGTACACAACTTCAGCTTTGGGATAAGTGTAGACTAATATCACACTTAAGAAAAAGATTGAAAAACAAAGAAAGCAATTAGGTGTTAGAATCCTTGCAGATTCTAAACTTGGGGTTGATCTCTTTAGGGGATCGGCCTCCTTGGAACTCTATAGGGGTTCCTCCCTCCAAGTTGCTGCTCAAAGGCTGCATAAAAGATTCATCTATTGCTTGAGAAAAGAGGAGGAATACATGGCTATTTATAGGGCTGCTAAACCCTAACTCCTAATAGGACTCCTACTTAAGACTCTTACTTCTAACCAACTCCTAATAGGACTCCTACTCAAGACTCCTATTCCCTTACAACTCCTAATTCTTCTCTAAGAAAAAACCTCCTACATGAATGTCCCTCTCAATTATGACTCTCCTAACTAGAGTCCTAACAGAATGTCCCTCTCAATTAGGACTCTCCTAGCTAGAGTCCTAACAGAATGTCCCTTTCAATTAGGACTCTCCTAGCTAAAGTCCTAACAGTTTTACATGAATGTCCCTCTCAATTAGGACTCTCCTAGCTAGAGTCCTAACAAACCCGCCCTCTTCAAATCAGCCTTGTCCTCGAGGCTGACGATTCATGAATTTTGGGAATTTGATCTTCAAGTCATCATAGTTCTCCAAAGTGGCATCTTCTGTTAGTTGGTTTGCCCACTGTATTAGCAATTCAGTAGTGGATCGTCGTCGTCGAGTCATAATCCGTCGATCAATAATGGCACTTGGCTGAGTCTGAAGTCCTCCTTGGGTAGTCATATTTGGTGGGTGGCTTTGGGCTATCTCCAAGCACCTATTTACAACTTCTGTCTGGCCGTCGGTTTGTGAGTGATATGCCATACTCCTTTTCAATTTAGTACTCTTATAGTGTAATTCTTTTGAGTCCCAATTGTAATGAGCTACGGAGCTTGGTGCTTCCTCTAATTTTTTTATAATCTTACTAGTCTCTGAATCTTCCTGCCATTCCATCTTAATATCCTCAAGGAAGTCGCTGGTCGGAAGTGAAATGGCCAAAACTTCAGCTTGCTCGGGTAGCTGCGAAAGCGCATCTGCAAGAACATTCTCTTTCCCCTTTTTGTAAGTTATTTCATAATCAAATCCAAGAAGTTTTGTTACCCAGTTTTGCTGCTCAGGGGATGATATCTTTCGCTCTAAAAAGTACTTGAGGCTTTTATGGTCGGTTTTAATTTGAAATCGTCGACCAATCAAGTAGGGTCTCCACCTCGTTGCTGCGCGCACAATGGCGAGCATCTCCTTATCATATGTTGACTTATTTTGATGGGAGGGAGATAATGCCTTGCTAGTGTATGCGAGTGGTCGACCATCTTGCATGAGAATTGCTCCAATTCCGACTCTAGATGCGTCGGCCTCAATAATGAAGGGTCGGTTGAAATCTGGTAGTGTTAGCACCGGCGTCGTCGTCATGGCTGCCTTAAGTTTGTCGAAGGCAACGGAGGCTCTGTCCGACCATTGGAAGACATCTTTTTTCAAAAAGGAAGTAAGTGGTGCACTGATCTCTCCATAGTTTTTCACGAACTTGCAGTAGTAGCCTGTTAAACCCAGAAAGCCATGTAGCAATTTTATGTTCCTCGGGGTCAGCCAATTTTGCATTGCTCCAATTTTGAAGGGGTCTACTGCCACACCTTCCTTTGATATGATATGCTCAAGATATTCCACCTTCTTTTGAAGAAAGCAAAAATTCATAGTGGTTATTGTGTGTTCAAAAGGTGGTTTTCGGTATGTCTTCTTCGCATACTCGTATTTGATGATACCCGGATCGAAGGTCCAGCTTTGTGAAGATTTGTGCTCCCTTTCATCTTGCAACTCATCTACTACTGGAATAGGGTATTTATCCTTGATGGTTATGCCATTGAGAGTTCGGTAATCAACACATAATCGCCATATTCCATCCTTCTTTCGTATGAGGAGCACCGGTGAAGAGTAGGGGCTACAACATGGCCGAATAACTCCTGTTTCAAGCATCTCTTTTATAATCCATTCTATTTCATCCTTCTGGAGATGTGGATACTGATATGGCTGAGCATTTGCTGGAGGTTTGCCTGGAAGAATCGTTATATAATAATCATGCCGGCGGGTAAGAGGTAGGTTGCGCGGTTCGTCAAATATATCTAAAAATTCAGCAAGCAAAGGAAGTAGATTTGGATCTTCAAATTCTGTTGACTCTCCCTTAGTTTGCTGCTCAAGTTGTACCAAAAATCCACTGCATGCTTTATGCAAAACCTTCTTCATTTGTTGTGTGCAAATCATCGTTACGTCGCCCCCACGTTTCCCGTGCAGTATCACCTGTTTCTCCTTACTGTAAAATTTCATAGTTAGTTTCATAAAATTCCAAGAAAAATCACCTAATGTTGTCAACCATTTAATTCTGAGCATGGCCTCATGATCATCAAGAGGAAGAAGGAAGAAATCTGCAATTATCTCTTGGCCCTGCAACAATAGTTTCTCCTGCGGGCGCCTACGATCACACTTCAAAATCTGTCTGTCGGTGACCTTAACATCAAACCTGCAGCGATTCTCGATAGGTAATGCCATTCGGATAGCAACCTTACTGTTTAGGATATTATTAGTGCTGCCCGTGTCGATGAAAACAGTGATCGGTTGTTGTTTGAGAAGGCCTCCAACTTTCATCGTTTGCGGGTTTGAGTAGCTGGCTAGTGCATGTACCGTAACTTCGGTCGGTTGTGGCTCTTCTTCTGTATCTTCATCTGCATCTTCTTCTTTATGTTCAATGCTCTCTTCTGGATATTCAATGACCTTTACTTCTACTGGTTCAATGATAAAAAGTATCCCTTTACTACAACGATGCTCATGACTCCACGGCTCGTCGCAATGCCAATATAACCCCTTCGCAGATCGCTCCTGAAGCTCTTCTCTTGTCAACCTTTTTGGTGCAAGGACTCGGTCAACAGTAGGGGGGGCTAAGGGCTTCAATATTGCTGGTTGAGGAGTGACCCTAGTCCTTCGAGCTTCATGGTTCAATTTCTCCTCTTGATGTCGTGCGAAAGAGATGGCTGCCATAAGCGTGTACGGTTGTCGCGCTTTAACTTCTCCTCGGATCTCCGGCTTCAAGCCCTCAATGAAGGTCCTTAATAGCTGTTTTTGAGACCAATCACAAGTTTGATTAGATAACCTTTCAAACCTGGTTTGGTACTCCTGAATGGTGGAGGTTTGTCGGATCTTTGCTAGTTGTTCGTCAATATTCTCGTAATCGGTTGGTCTGAAGCGAATCAGCAGTCCTTCTTTGAATTGTCGCCATGAAAGCACTCCATAAGTATGTTCAAACCAATCAAACCACTGTATAGCATCCCCTTCAAGATGTATAGCTGCAATTTTCACCATAGATGCATCCGCGGTTTTATGGTACCGAAAATATCGCTCCGCGCGCGAGATCCAACCAATCAGGTCTCCTTCTTCCCATCTAGGGAAATCCACTCTCATGCATGGATAGTTGGGGTTGGTCATAGAGATTCCCCTCTCTTGGAAGTCATATATTTGGGCTTGGTGTGATTGGGCAAAGCTCTCTCCTTGATATGATTTCTTCGGGCTTAGTGGTCGGCCCAATCTGAGTTCAGTAAAGAGCATCCGAATCTTATCCTCCATTCGTGCCTCCAAGGCTTCGAATTTAGCATTGATTGCCTCCTTAGATGCCATAGTATATGCCCCCAAATCTATGATGTTAAGATCTCTCTTTTGTTGTTGGGTTAAAGGCATGTATAGGTTGAGAGAAGTGATAGTTGAAAGGGTTGGTGGATTGGTGGATGTAGGCTGCGGTTTAGGCTTGTTTTGTGGCTGTTTTGGGTGCAGTTTGAGGGTGTGGTTTGGCAGAGTTTTAGGGTTATTGATGAAAGTTTTGGATCTGTGGTAGATGGTAGCAAAGGTTTGATAGAAATCAGTGGAAGTTGCAGCAAGTATGTGCTGTCTTGTAAGAGTAGAATTGTCATCGAAGAAACAACGGTTTCTCGATGTAATTTCCACCAAAAACTTGAGAGAATTGAGGAGGGAATTGATAGCAAAATCACAGTTTATATGACAGCAATGATATCTAATTTAATCAAGAAAATTTCGGCAGTATAACAGTAAGGAAATTGGTGCAAGTTGCGATTGCAGAATTCTCGTCCAAAAATTTCAGCGGGTTACGATGAAAATTTGCAGCAACATAAAATCATTTTTAGAGATGAATTTCTTAATATATCAATCTTAGATAGAAGCCAAGATGATCTATGAAGTGTATAAGAAATTTCATTCAAAAAAGATTGCAAATAGATGGGTTAAGGCAACAATATGGGGCTGAAATTTTCTACAGCACAGATTTTTAGGTATAGCAGATTGGACGTAAAAGATTAGTGGTTTATATTGAGAATTTTTTGATGAAACCAAAGGGAAATCCACTATTAGGAAGTGTCAAAGCTATCATAAAAATTTCGTAGAGATTTGGATAGAAACAACGTAGTAACAAGATAAAAAAACAGTGCTATGCGGCTGAAATTTTACAGTGCAGATTTTTAAGTATAGCAGATTAGACGTAAAAGATCAATGGTTTATATTGAGAATTTTTCGAAAAAACCAAAGGGAAATCTGCTGTTAGGAAGTGTCAAAGATGTCATAAAAATTTCATAGAAATTTGGATAGAAAAATCACAGTAGCAAGATCAAACAGATGGTGCTATGCGTCTAGAATTCTGCAATGTATCTTTCGTTGTAGAGATGAAAACTTTGTGACGAAAGGTTTATGCAGCAATATAGAAACAATTTTTTTTTTTGGATTTTCGAATCAGGATAACTAAATTGCAGCAGCAGTAAGGTAGGAAACCAGAACCTGTTGCAATTCACGGGGAGATTGAAGGATGATCCGCGGTGGTGGAGATGATGGCGGAATTCGGCGACGATCTTTTAAGCAATTGTGGGAATTGCTTTGGGCGATTGTGGAGGGTTGATGTATGGCTGTGGAAGGGCAGCGAGATGCCAAGAACGCTGCTCTGATACCAAGTGGTAGAACCCTTGCAGATTCTAAACTTGGGGTTGATCTCTTTAGGGGATCGGCCTCCTTGGAACTCTATAGGGGTTCCTCCCTCCAAGTTGCTGCTCAAAGGCTGCAGAAAAGATTCATCTATTGCTTGAGAAAAGAGGAGGAATACATGGCTATTTATAGGGCTGCTAAACCCTAACTCCTAATAGGACTCCTACTTAAGACTCTTACTTCTAACCAACTCCTAATAGGACTCCTACTCAAGACTCCTATTCCCTTACAACTCATAATTCTTCTCTAAGAAAAAACCTCCTACATGAATGTCCCTCTCAATTATGACTCTCCTAACTAGAGTCCTAACAGAATGTCCCTCTCAATTAGAACTCTCCTAGCTAGAGTCCTAACAGAATGTCCCTCTCAATTAGGACTCTCTTAGCTAAAGTCCTAACAGTTTTACATGAATGTCCCTCTCAATTAGGACTCTCCTAGCTAGAGTCCTAACATTAGGTCATGTCAGCTGTCGTATTAGCTGACATGACAGTGCATCGTCAATTTTACCGGAAAATTTAAAATATTGCATGCCCTTTATCTTGTTAAGCATATGAAATTATGAGGAAAAAAATAGAAGAGAAAAACTAACCAAAGGTTGTATGAAGAAAATGGATGTAGTTGCCAAGCCTTCCATTTCCTCCACCTTAAAGCTGCTTATGAGAAAAAGCTTCATGAGCTTTAGTCATATCCTTATCTCCAATGCAGTATGGAGACACAAAAAGGAGGTACAAGATTTCTTTCTTCTTTGATATACTATAACATGATACTTATTGTTGGGAGTTGGGACCAGATGATTACAAGTAGTCCCAAAAGACCCAAAAAGATCAATTTCTCTTTAATACTCAAAATCTATATGAATGATTGATAGGTATCTGTCATTCTGCCTTGTGCATTTGTTTTTATCACAACCATCACACAAGTCCATAACCTGGCCTCTCCTGGTTTATCTTTGTGCTTTTACTTGTGTTACCTTATGTACTCTTTTCCTGTTTTGTTCTGCATTATTCATAATTTTAGTAATTTCACGACTTACATTTACATTAAATTGTATCCTTACCCGATTTGTTCTTTAGCATGCTGCATTGCCAGATCTTGATGACTGCACATCATTCTTTGGCGTTTATGATGGCCATGGTGGTAAGTATAAATTATCTCTAAATTGCAACTAATGCCACTACAACTTGATTTTAAAGGTTTCTGTTGGCTTTGCCTTTTCTAGCTTGTCCCTTCTTTGAAACCTAGGTTCTTTCAGAAGATCATTCAAGTTGTATACTTGTTAGACCCTTGTTTTTGTCATTTGTTATTTGTTTTCTTCTCTTTTTTATTGTTTCTTGTATTAGTGTTCAACTTTCCTGGCTAACTATTTAGGTCTGGAAACTAAGGCTGCTTTTACATTTTTTAGTTTGTGTGATGTTGGATCTGCTGCTTGTGTTTTGTACTGTGATGGAACCATTTCTTAAATGTTCATAAGGTTGAAATGTATTTTGCTAACATATTGGTTATTAGAAGAGAACTCACTGTTTCTGGTCAAGTATATAATGATGCCATCCTCCAATTGAGTAGAATGCTAGTGTTTATGTGAAATGACCATAATATCTCCTGGGCTATCAAGATAACATAGAGAGGTAAGTTATTGTTGATTGCTATGTGATCTATGAGGAATTTTTTGACTTGATTTCTCAGGAACTTCTGAAGTCACAAAATGTTTTATTTTGTGCTCCTTTTGACTGGTGACACATATGCTGTCAGTTTGTGAGCAGTGCCAAAATTATCAAAATTGAATATATCAATCCATATAGGCGTCATCTTGATATAAGGTCAATATAAGCTTTGAAAAAGAAATTATTTGTCAATTCGATCATCTTGGCAGCTTGATGATTTTTGGATGTTTGATTTGTACTGAAAAATAATAGAAACCATCTTGTGCCTATGCCAACATTACTTGTTGATGACAATGGTACTGATTTGATATCATGAAACAGCTAGTTGCAATTACATTTAAACTCCCATGAACCAGCACAATTCATGACCTTGTTTTTACTTGATGTGATAAACAAGCTAGCTGAAATTGCACCATAAATCCCATGAGTCAGCACAATTCATGTCTTTGTTTTTATCTAAGAACTCCTGGCTGTAGAACAAATGACACTTTCATTAAATGAAACAAAGTCTACACTGCAAAAAGAATGTTCTCTTGTGAGAATAATTTCTGTGCCTGTATGACATTGAAATGCGATGCATTTTTGTTTATGATGCTTTGTGATGTATGTGTTTCTCTCAGTGTTCCTTTATGTCAAGAAATTCTTTTTACTAGTTTTAGTTTGATACTTGGTTGTTTCAGGAAAAGTAGTTGCTAAGTTTTGTGCAAAGTACCTCCACACTCAGGTTCTCAAGAATGAAGCTAGTTCGACAGGAGATTTAGGTACTTCTGTTCAAAGAGCTTTCTTGAGGTAACTTAATACCTTTCTTTTGTAGTAATATTACGAATTATCAATTACTTAATGAATCATGCAGCTGCATGAAGAGCATTATTTTTTATTTTGAAGATAAAGTAGTATTGCAATTTTGTTTCTTCAGAATGGATGAAATGATGCAAGGACAGAGAGGGTGGAGAGAACTAGCCGTACTTGGAGATAAGATAAACAAGTTCACTGGCATGATAGAAGGCTTGATTTGGTCTCCAAGGGGCAGTGACTCAAATAATCATGAAGATGATTGGGCCTTCGAGGAGGTAATATCTGAGTGGACTATGCTTATAGAAGCTACACCATGTTTTTTGGATTTCTATTTGACCCAATATAAAATATGATGAGCTAGATAATGGGAGAGCAACAGGCCTGAACTTATTGTAGTTTTGTTTCTGGAAATGGCTCGTGCCTACTTTTTTAAAATAGATCAATTCAGCAGTAACTTGGGTAGCACTAGGTGACTGTTTGGTGCATATATGTCTCTTAGTGACTATGAATAAGGATTATGTTTTGTGAAAGATGAATTAATTAATGGACCTAATCATTGAAACACATGATGAACAGCTCGACTAGGGTGTAACTTACAGGCGTAAATAGGATGACCCAAGTTGAGATTGCACTTTCTGTTTCATGAGCTTAGTTTGAGCTTCTGATGTGACATGGTTGATGGTATTGAAACAACATTAACACAACAAAGATGAAATTATAAGTTTCCCACTTTATTAAATTTACAAATATCACTTGGGAATCTAGACTAGGTAATTATCAGATAGGTCTTGATGCAGGATAGTGAAAATTATTGACAATGGAATTTGGTTAATTCACGAGTATGGGTTGCCATTCTCAGCATGCTGTCCCGTGACAGTCCATTGGACCCTGGTCCCATATAAATGTGGCCATGTGACCAGCACTCGGCTACCACGAGCCTAGGCAAATGCTCGTGCCGTAGCGTGTTGGATGGTTGTCACCTGTTGACAAGTTGTCACAATAAGGTGATCATTACCAAGGTTTCAAATACCTGTCAAACATGTGTGTATTAGGCACATATACAAGTGTAGTAACTCTATGAATTGGTTAATTGACCTGAGCATGTATTAGGTGGCTTACCACATGGTTAGATGCATTTCACTCTATATATTTTGGTATTTTTTGTGATGGATGATAATTCTTTCCTTTCCCTTTTCAGAGGGTGGATGGGTGGTAAAGTAGATTATCAAGATCCTTGGGTTTAATACAATTTGTTCTGCCCATTTCAGATAAGATTTTATGTTTGTTTTGAAAAGTATATCTTAGGCTGGAATATTATCTACTCCCAGACCTTATCTGATCTCCTGTTAATGCTCTGTGGCTCTCCACTTCCAAGGAGGGCTGTAAAGGGAAAATGATTATGATGGCTAAACGTAACTCTTTTCTAATGTTAATCAAACTTTAAAACCTAAGATATCTCATAAGGTTGAATTTACCTTCACAATTTTGTGCAGCAAATTGGACTGGCTTGGGGTAGCATTTTGTTAATAAGTGCGTAAATGGTGGTCAGGCCCTTTCCAAGTCTAACTGCAGTCACTTTCTTGTTTAGTGAGGTTTCACTCCGAGTAAATTCTCAGCTGACAGATGTCTTTCATTTCTTCCATGTGAGTTAGTGTTACATCCTTAACTGCGGATGGAGCTTACTGAAGCAATCCTTCTTGGGTGTCATTGATGTGTGACTGTGTGGGTGTACCAACGCAATATGCTTTTGATATGTATGATAGCACGGCTATTGCAGCAACTGTTTTCTTCTATATTCATTACTTGTTCTGCCAATATACACTTTTTTTAACAGAAGCCATAGTCAAGACAAGATGCTTCATATTGCGCTTACATTTTAAATTTAACCATATTACTTGTATTTCCAGCAGTTATTTTGACTTCGATTTCAATATTTAGGGCCCCCACTCCGACTTCTCTGGACCAACATCTGGCAGCACAGCTTGTGTAGCAATCATGAGAGGTAACCAACTCGTTGTTGCAAATGCTGGAGATTCGCGCTGTGTGATCTCTAGGAAGGGACAGGTATAGTACCCAGGGTCATCTTTTTACATTTGGCTGGAACTTAGGCCCAATATTACTGGCAGATTATTTTTGCTTATGAGCTGATGTGTTTTAATTGTTTTTTCAATTTGCAGGCATACAATTTGTCAAGAGACCACAAACCAGAACTTGACGCTGAAAGAGAAAGAATACTAAAAGCAGGGGGTTTTATACATGGAGGGAGAGTGAATGGAAGCTTAAATCTTGCAAGAGCAATTGGTGCTTTTCATTTCTGTAGAACAAATTTGATGAGTCTTTTTATTTACATGTCTAATTATCTGTTATGCTCTAGGAGACATGGAATTCAAGCAGAACAAGTTCTTGCCTGTTGAAAAACAAATAGTAACTGCTAACCCCGACGTAAACAATGTAAGTTCTGTGTCCATGTGCTTGTGTTATATTGTATTCTTTTATTGAGAAAAAAAGGTAGTAGAATAATGCCCTTAAACTCTATTAACTAAATGGACTTTGTATTAGTTACTAAACATAAAACAAAGTTGTGATGACTTAGTGCAGCTTTCTTAAGCATTATGGTCAATTTTACAGGTGGAGCTTTGTGATGATGATGACTTCATTGTTCTTGCGTGCGATGGTATTTGGTAGGAGTTTCTGTTTTTCTTGCCATGCATGCATATTTTGTCATTATGGTTTTCTGATTCCAGGAACTTGTTAGGATGAGGAATATTGCCTCTCTTACATTTGAGAAAAATGCAAATGGGAAAATCTGTCATATCTGCCTCCCTTTAATCCATTTTTTAAAATTAGTGCCTTTATTGCTCTCTCTCTCTCTCTCTCTCTCTCTCAGGCTCTCTTGTTCATTTGTTCATTTCTTCAGCTCCTAGAACATACTAATATACCATCCATCTGCATATGGTAGTTTTGGAGGGGCATAATTATAGCTGTCCTCTATATCCTACAAATTGTAGTTTAGTCTCTTCTCCACCAAACATGCACCCTAAAAAATTATTTTTAACAATGGCAATTAAAATAGTCTCTGGAAACACCATTATGTTTGAATGTACACAACTGCATGACTCATTTTGCATATTCTTTATCGATCTTTCGAGTCCATCTTGTTCACAAATACGATAGATATGCCTGATCTGTCAAATACTTCTTTAATTGGATATCCATATTCACTTTCAATTTTTGTTTCTACAATTTCATTCTGGCTCTATTGTTTCCAGGGATTGCATGTCAAGCCAACAGCTGGTAAATTTCATCCATGAGCACATAAACAAGGTAATTGCAAAGTTCACTAGTGAAAATTGTCTTTTATCTTGTAATGTAACGAGGAGCCTCACTATTAAATGCCACGAATGCCTTTTAGTGTTCAAATGTCCTGATTTTGACACTGAAATGATAGCATCATGAACGTGTCGTTGATTATCAATATTCCTCTATATAACTTCAGGAAACATCTCTATCTGCTGTGTGCGAGAAAGTGCTCGACAGGTGTTTGGCACCTTCAACACTTGGTGGAGAAGGATGTGACAATATGACCATGATTTTGGTTCAGTTTAAGAAACCAATCAATTCCAATGCTGTCAGTGCCGAGCAGTCAACTCAGGCTACACCAGGGTCCGAGAGTTCATCCGCTGACTGAAGGTGAACAATTCTTGATGTTGATGGTACACTTGACACTGTCGGAACCAGATTATCCTTTATTATTACTATTAATCCCTTTCACTACTTTCCAACTTGACTTAGTTACATCGCTTTTTAGGATATCAACAAAATGCAGTAAAAGAGGTTCAAAGTGTATTTCTCATGTGCATTATTCTCAGAAGGAATTTATTTCATGTGATACACAATCGCTGATATCTGTTGCTTTATGGAGTTGTCCCTTCTTGCCTATAGATTGTACCACTTCAATGCATCAGTTCATAATTTCATGTTATCTTTCTGGTTTTTTTTCTCTATCGTGGCAATGAAACTAGAAAAGTTATACTGATAAACCTACATATTTTAGGAAGTTGATCTAGTATTTTGGAAATATCTTCTTGTAGTTATATTATCAATAGTTCCTTGGGCTCATACACTGGTTGTGGTTGTAACTTGACACAATTTCCATTGTGAAGTGTCACTTTCATGTTTGCTGATTACTTGCTCATTTAATCGGATGCCAGTGATTTGATTTCAGCTAAGTGCATGCTGGATTCCAGACACTCACATAATAAACCATGTGATAATGGTGCCCTTCCGATGCATTTAGGTATGGTATATCTCACTGCCAAATTATGCTTATGCAATTCCGAGATAAAAATAATAATAATTTCTAATTGATACACAGGTCCTACTTTTAGGTTTGAATTATTAATTTTTTTCCTCTGAACATAATGCATTTAGTGGATTGCGGATTTTGGTTGGCATATGATTGGATAATTATGATAGCGATAAGAAATGGTGGAAGAGTTGTAAAGAATATGGCAAGAAAAAGATATGACTTGTTCATTAAAATTTATTTTCTTAAAAATTCTTATCACTGCCTTCCTGAATCCATCAGTTATAAGATATCTGGCAGTGTCCTTACTGTTGATCCACTTTTTCTTTTTCCTTTAGATATCTTGAGCTGTTAAGAGTTTCTCAACATTGTTTTTTCTTTTTGTTATTTCAACTTTTTTTGTTTTACAAATGTGAAAAAGTAGATTATCATTCATTCAAGTAGAATGGGAATACAGAGGCATCCATGGACTACCCTAATGCAATCTCTGGTTACATGATCAACCTTGAAGTCCTCAAACATCCAGCCACATGAAGAACTTCAACTATATCTTCAACAGAAGTTAGAATCAAAGTACTGGATTAAGAAGAACACCTGATAGGATAAGTTATCTGATTCCAAACTCACATTCATCGACTCCATTTTAGCTGCAAAAGTGACTGTATTACTTACTGTCAACTGAGGCTTCTATAGTTTCAGAGATGATTGATTTCCTACTGCCTTCTAACTGAAACTGCCATCCAGCATATCTGATCCTTGGGATTCTGACAACAACACTTAAAAGTCTTGCTCCTTTGTTTCTGAGAAGTTGGTGGTTTAGTATTTTATCTTGATTCATCTCTTCTTTTTCCCCTGATACTGCAATGTGTTGGATTAGCACATTGATAGTGTTGCAGAGAAATAGAGCTCTTATAACTCCTCTTTCTTGAAGAGTCCATTGTTTCTATCCTGCCACAATACAGGAAATTATGCATTGATCCTTAGATCTTGTGAATAGATAACACCCAGACTCTGCATCTGGGTTGGCCAATCATCAAGTAGCCTTGATCTATTTCACCCATTGTATCTTACAAGATCATAGAAGACATGAATCTAAACCCTCAATGCTACTTGGTCTTGCCATGACATCTTCTTCTGCTTCTTCAACATCTGGTTCACTCCCTTTCCTGGCCTCAAATATCTTCTTCGACTTATCGATTTTCAGATGATCTGCAGCTCCTCCATTTCTTCAGCATGAATCTCATGAGAGTGCTGCTCGATGCAAGTAGTTTGCGCTATGATTGTAGCATTTGTTCTTGTCAGCAGACCTTGTTCAAATCTATTGCTGTCGAAGCACTTGGAACCAAGGTTTGTTCTACCGACTCTCTCGGTATAGTATGTTCGATAGGTGATCGAGATGCAGATTACTTGAGTTCCCATAGTGTCGGTATAGAGCGGTACATATCATCAGTCGATAAGAATCTTGAGTGTATGTTGGTATTCTTTGATAGGTTTGTGTGTTTCCTTTGCAAGAATCTACAGGAATGTTGATTTAGTTGAAGACCATACAAAAAGTATAGATTGGTTTTTATGAAATCTGCCCTTTTGATGCATGCCTAAGCATCAAAAGCTGAGACAGGCAAAACAATTGGTAAGATGTAGAATAAACAGATACTACGCAACAGAACGCAGAAACAAAATAGATTGAAATCTATTGCAATTGCTTCGATTCAGTTTTCTGATGAAATAAAATGTAGAAAAAAATCATGTCAAGAGAGAGATGAAAAGAGGAGATCGTTCGAGGCACAGTAATAGATCAAGAAAGTCCAGTACCGAATAAAATCTCATGTTTGGGAGGCTTTTTCCAATCATCAGAGAAAAAAAAAGATAAAGAGAAGACAACAGTGTACATTTGGAGCATTCTGAGCCACCACGAATAGCCATTCGTTTTGCTCTTTCGGTATGGACGTCAAAGGACACTTTTAGGAGATGAGAGTGATGTTTACTCTCCAACCTTCCAACCAACGTGAGATTGATTATATATGATCTTGTTAAAGAATTAGTAAACCAAAATGTTAAAAATGTACTTTTTAAAATGGATTTAAGAACGATATTTGGGTGCTAAATGACAGTAGAAAATATATTTCTTATTAAGTAAACAAGATGCATCATTTTGTAGGTGACTGAAAATTCCATACTACCATAAGCTAAAACCAAATCGACCACTATATATATCTGAAGAAAGCTCATGCTTCATAGAACAGCAAATTCTCTTAGATTGCTCAGTTTAAGCTTTGAAGTGTTTGTCAAATGAAAATTATTACATTAATAAAACTAATCCATCGAAAAACAAAAGTCCACCCATGTACATTTCGCAAAAGTACTAAAAAAAAATTGTCAACTAATCAGCAACTTGATTATCATCCATCGGTAGTGGTTTGCGCGATGCTCGAATCAATCCTAAATAATACTTTCCAACTCGGAAGGATTCTCTTTTCTTCAATATGACAGTCTGAGCCATATTTATAGAATCAGCTTGAATGATTAAATTTGAGATTTCATTTTGAATTTGCACATTGTAGGAGCTCATGCGCTTCGACACAACTCCTTCGGCACGTACCTGCAACAAGAAGGATTTTTTTTTTTTTTTGTAAGTCCTCTTGAGTACAAATTCAATCCATTAACCCCTGATGACCACCAAAAGATTCCACAGTCACCTCGGCAAATGATTCTACCACACCATAGCCTCAAATTTGGAAAACAAGCAAAAATATTCATCATATAGAAGTAAGAGCGTATCGAAAACCGAGTGTTAACTGGACAATGGTTTGTAAAAAATGTATTGCTTTTAAAGGATCCTAATAAAAAAAAAACCAAAGAGATTCAAAGATAAAAGCAGGCAGTTCAAAGTAAGGCTGTCTTTTGTTCTTTCTGGCGGGTTCGACCAAAAGAAGCTGCTTTCCATGGTTTGACATTGTACCAGTCAAGCATTTTCTTTTCTTTGTTCATGATGTATTAGTTGGATTGTTACTCATCACAAAAGCCTAAGTTAATAGGAAAAGGAATTAACATATATCCAAAGTAGATTAATGAGCTTGACACAGAGATCCAACTGCAAGATTATGGTGTAAGTCAAAATGGGTAGAATCAGATTTCAGACAAATGACCTGCTCTGATACTTGTATGCGCACTTCTACCAGTAGCTGCTCGATGCACACAGTGAGCCAAATTCAAGTATTCTAATCAAGCTGAATTGGTTGGACAACAAGTGTTCCATCTTCCACCATTCGTTGGATCAGTAATCTTTATTTTTTTATTCAGAATAGGAAACAACCAAAGATCTTTTAAAAATCAAGAAAAAAGTTCATTCCAAATCATTACCAATATACTTGCAGAAAGCACGCTTACAATTTTCAAGAGAACCAACAACAGCATATAGACACCAAGCAGCATTAAAGAACTTCTCTTCCAAGATGTAAGTCTTCTGTCATGTTATTTTTTCAGAGAACCTTTGGTGGCCATGTTAATATAATTACTGACATCTACAGGATGCAAATATAATAAATGGTGATGGAATAAAGAACTGCATTAACAAGCACTATTTCTGTGAAGGATTTTCTCAATCTTAACCATCCTCTTTCAAATTGTAACCACCAAGTTCTCAGTTCTACCAAGCATATCTGTCTCCATCTAACATCTCATTGCCTTACTCCTATAAACTTCCTCCAGCCTCTACCACAATAGGTCTGAAATAACTTGCTAATTTCTTGATCTCCATTGCGGCCGAAAGCTTAGTTCTTTGTTTACTTAATCATAAAGATGTTAAACTTGAGAAGGCTGGAGAACTACCATAATGTAATATTTATTTATTACACCATTGTTGACATAACATATTGCATAATCCTTTTGGCACCCTTTTATCATGTATCACAATCACTACTCTAAAGTTTTTACTTTCCTCCATGAGCTGGTGAACTTAGTTTCAGTTTTGGCTTACATATGTTGAGTAACCATGAATTTTGTTGTTACAAGACTCATATCAACCATCAGGAGTTCAGGACCATCTGTAGTTATTTTTGGTAGACTTGTTCCGATGTGATGGGACTAGTGTTTCCATTCTGTGTCCACTAGGCAATACAGGCACCAAGAAATTAAAGTATAATGCTCTTGTTAATTGACCATTTCTTCTTTCCTTCACATCATTATTCCTAGCCTTTATCCCACTTGCCGACAATTGCTACCTGTAATCCGCTCTTACAATTGATAGCCACATCTCATGTATAGCCATCCCCTTCCATTTTTTATGCTAAAACTTCATTAGATTTCAAAAAGTAGATTGCCAACCACGACCAAAGGTGAATGAAACGTTTAAATTCAAGCAAACTAAGACAAGTTCAGTATTGCCCCTTTACTATGTGGTTACCCAATCTGTAAGGGACAAGGAGCAGGGGACAGGATGAGAAATAAAGATACTCCAGGCAACGGCCCTTTCTATAGTCTCAGAAAATGGAAAAGAACGAGGGAGGCACAAGGAAAGAAGGGAGACCAAGGTCTGGCTACAAATATATATAGACTCGGAATTTTCAGCATCAAAATGACACTAAAATGTATAGCTATGTATAGGATTAAGCAAGGCACTATTCTGATAGATTATCATAGGTAATTGGAAAAAGGTCAAGAGTAAAGGAGAGGGAAAAAAAAGAACCTGAGACTAATCCATCAAACAACAGCGATTGTAACCTTTTCCTTTGGCTCCAAAAGTACCAATTCAGCTGCCATCTCATGTCTTTTTCATTTCTGAAACAGAAAATAAAATATAGAACAAACAAAATGCTTAAGTTAAACAGACAACTATTACAATTCTCAATATACAAGACACAGAAGATAAGTTAAACAGAGCCCATATATTCATTGTTGTAATTAGTATGACCTGTATAGACAGCAAATTTTCTAAGATATAGTGTCATGGATCTTGAAATTTATGCATGCATTAACTTGTTGAATTAACAATGAGTTCAAATATGACCATGATGTGGTTCTGATAACTGTCTTTATATGAGACAAAGATAATACTGAAAAAGGAATGCAATTTGTAAGCTTGAGACAATAATGTTTAAACAAAACAAACTCATTATGCATCCCAGGAAAGCAACCTATTAGTTGCAACTTAAATGAGGGAATTAATGGACCAAATAACAAATCTTTATCAAATTCTTTGATCTTTCCAGTTTTCATGGAATGGAAAAAGAATTAATTAAAATTGGTTGTCAAAGCACCTGAGGTGATTTTGCCAATAATAACTTCTTCTCAGAAATTCAAACTTGGAAACAGACACTTGAGGTGATTTCTAATCCGACCTTTAATGTGTTGTCGACTTCACTTCACGCCTTCAACTTCTGTGACAAAATATACATACAACTGACCAAAAGTTTCGACTCTCTTGTAGAATGCCTCTCTTGAGCACAATCATTTGCCAAACCAAGCCCTCATAGCTATTTGCTCTTTATTGAGAATACTAACTAGTTGTTGAACCTGGATTGATACTATCAATCAATATGACAAACCAAAAGACCTTGTGATGCATCTTTATAGACCACAGATATGCAGGATAACCTACTTCATATGCTGTCGGATTAAATATCAACTTCCAGAAGCTACATTTCACCTTAAACATGGATGTAGATGAAAGCCCTTGTATCACAGTAATTATTGGCTGCAAAATCATCCATCAACCAATCAAATGGTCAGGTCTTCAATTGCCCTCAACATGGTTTACAGCAGGCTTGTACCCTGAATGGATAAATATTTACTCATTAGTAGGCGATACAAACATAATAGTAAAATAATCAAATATAAAATTTTATATGGTTAAGTTGACAATTTATTTAGTGCTAGAGTAGTTGTTTTATATGATGATTAATGATAAGTGATAAATGATGTACATTCAACACATTTTACTGATCATCGATGCTTAATATAAGCAACATGTAAACAATTTATTTAATCTTTTGTTATAATCAAAAAGTAATTTCTAAGCAAAACAAGGTATTTTTAATATGTCTCCTTGAATTACCTTCCAAGTATTCTAAAAGTTTTCAATTCTTTTAATTACTTCTATAAAAATTGGATATTTTGATAGAGTATCCTTGAGATATCCAAGCAATATCCTACAAATACGTAATCGGCACATACCTGACACAGATGCAGCAAGCAATTTGAAGTGTTCATGCGTCACAGGGTCGCTGCCATGTCAAGTGGTGGTGGATTTTTCTAGTTCAACAGCAGCTTTCACACAAAGTGCATAGCAAAATGTGGAAGTAAACAGTTAGTCTTTTGGTCTAGGAGGGAATTGTGAGCACCAGAGGCACAAGGTGGGATGAGGTGACTAGTGCATGGCTATATGGAAGGAAATTTCTGTGATTTAGCTTATAGTGTAACACTTGGATTCTTTATACTTATATATGTTGGACATTTTTTTTACTTCACCTTGTGCAGGCATGACGTAATCCCAAGTCCTATATTTTCCAGTGCTACAAACAAAAATTTAAATTGAATAAGATGTAGTTCTGTTGCACCAGATTTAGGATCCAAGTAATAATTTTCCTTCACACATTGGCACAGGTAAAACAAGATTTGCCACCTTACTACCAAATGATCATCGAATCCACACACTTTTCTACCCTGTGGCATTCAGTTTGCTCTCTAGAAGGCTATTTTGACTGTCTAGTGACTCAAAAGATCAAAATACTGGTTTGCCACCAATAAGACTGTCAACCGAAGTCATCGAACAAATGCAATAGTCTGGAACCTGACCCAATCTGCACCCTCTGTAGTGTTGAAAATGAGTCCAAAGAGTCATCTTCTTTTCTGATAATTTCCTGTTTGTGGTGCAAGGCTGAGAAACAACTGCTAATAAGCATGGTTTACATGCTATAGCAGTGGATGATTCATTCTAATACTTCCAAACTGGAGTTACATGGACAAGGTCAGAGAACCAATGTGGGCTGTGGTGCCTGCTATAGTGTCAAATAATCTAGGTAGTCCTGAAAGATAAACCTCCCCATAACCTGAGCGATTAAATAGTAATATGGGTGATAGGTTTTATTAGTCAATTTATTTGATAACTAAAATAAGAGCATAATGCCAAATGAAATGTTTCAAAAGACAATCACTTTCATAAAGAACTGCTTGGAGCATTCGCAGTGAATCAATTTTCAGCAAAACATCCTTCCAATTGCTTTTATAACTAAATGCAAACTGTAAGATATAAAACAAAGAAATATTCCTTCATAACATTTGTCATAAGACATAAGAATGAGTACTAAAAATATCATGATTGATTTAACATCTTAGTAACTATTGAGAGCTAAAAACAGCATAATGCCAAATCAAATGCTAAGACAATCAACTAGAGGTTTGAGTCACACAAATAACTGCCTTTATTTATTTGGAAGTGAAATTATTTTGTACCAAGACAATTCGTTGATGGCTCTTATCCACTAACAATAAACTATAATCTAAAGAAAGAGAAAATTCCCCCACTAGAATTGCCTTAAGACATAAGAATGGGAACTCAAAATATCCCAATTGATTTGACAATAGTCATATACATTGATAAGAGCATAATGCCAAACCAAATGCAAGAAAAAGACCATCACTCATAGGTTTCATTCATAAAAATAACTGCTTGCATGATTTTGCCAGTGAAACTAATTCTGTGGCAAGACATTTTGTTGATTGCTATTATCACTATCAACAGATCATAAGCTATAAATAAGAATATTAGTCCATAAAAATAGCCTTAAGGCAGTTAATAATGGGAGGTTCAAATATCCTGATCGATTTAACAGTCACAGTAACCACTGAGAACTTGGCTCGTAGTTCTTTTTAGCTTGTCGAAGAACTAATATGTGGAAAACCAAAACTGAGCTGTCTACTCTCCCACATAAAGTTTCGAAGTTTGGAACTACATGTCCATGATTTCCTCGTGGTTGAAAAGGGCATCAAGTGTTTGACATATTAATATTACCCCCAAATCCAATTCTCCATAAAGATCAAGTTACCCATACCCTGACATCTAAAAAAAGACAAACCAAACTATCATGGTGTACAACAAAAGAGAGAACTTTCTTCAACAAACCAAGAGCTACTGAGAGTAAATGAGCAGGCAAGAATATTCAATGCAATGTTTGCAGACAAAAGGAAGAAAAAAATAAAAGTGGAAAGTTGGCCTAGCTGCACATCCGTGGTACCAAAATTCTACAAAGACCTGATTTTGGCCTTCCACAAGGCCATTCATTCATCATCATCTACAAGCAAAATAGAAACCAATGAATAGACAATAAAAGAAGGGGTAATTCAGGCAAAAGGAGTGATCTTGGGAAGCCTCAAATAGCCTCCGGGAATCAGTTCCTTCACAGATCGAAACAAAACAAAGAGAGAGAGAGAGAGAGAGAGAGAGAGAGCACTCAAGGTCCCTCGAAGTGTAAGTTCATAATTTCCACTGTCAAAAACACAAGAAACCTGAAGAAGGAAGGAGACAACTCCATGGAATAATAAGGGACTGCAGTAACAAAAACCACCACAAAACAAATTCGTGAAAGGGAAAAGAGAGATCCCAGCTTTCTTTTTGTCGGCTCCAAAAGCGTCTTCGCTTCTTGGAAAAGAAACCCTAGAAAAAAGAACCGGCTCAAGTTTCATTATTGTCGTCCACACCGGAAAGTAGGATTCGTTGAAGACCCAAAAAAATCTGAACTTTGGCGATAAGATGGCAAACGATGGAAGAAAAATGAAAGAAGACTCAAAAGTCACAAGGAAGAAAAAGAAAGAAAGGGAAAGGAAACACAGCTCTCAAGACTGCCATCAAAATCCCAGCTTTGCTCAAAGATGTATATCCAAAGAACAAGAACAAGAAACGAGAAAGAGAAAGAGAGAGAGTAAGAGAGAGAGAGAGAGAGAGAGAGAGAAGCCATGGTGAAACAGTAGATTCGTTGAAGCACTCAGTACGCAGTTAGAGAGTGAGAGGAGGAACGCAGCGTGAAGTACCTTCGAACTATCGCCTCAATGTGAATTGGTACTTGGCCTCTCAAAAGTCCCGCTTCCGCCTCCCAAATCCCATTTCTTTAAGCTCAAATCTGAGGCCTCCGATAGAAAACTACACGCGAAATCCTTGATCAAGCAGTTTCCAACGCAAAGCAAACGAAAACGAGAGGCAAAAAAAAAAAGAGCAGCAACAAAAGATCGATCTCGACTGGTACAGCGAGCAATCATATTAGGACTCCACTCTACTCTACTACCGAGGCCGAAGAGGAAGAAGAAGATAAGGCTGACAGGATGAGGAGTGAGCACGCAGCGGAAACAGCAGCGCCATCCCATCATTTTTTGTTCCCTCCCTGTGCTCACTCTCTTCTGTCAACCCCCCCCTCCTCTTCCCTCTCCAAATCTCTCTCCCCACTCCTCTCCGCCTGCTCGTATAAACCCACAAAAGAACAATCCATATGAATTCCCCAACACACAACAGGGAGAGGTGCAGTTGAGGTTTCATCCGACCTCGATTTAGCTCGATTCATGTGTAATAACCCTAATTATTATTACACATGAGAATTTAATATATATATATATATGTATAATAGCACTGAAAGAGATTAAATTCATGTTAAATGTGAATTATTATTCTTGAAACACCGAAAAATGGATTTAGAAAATATTTATCTTACGAAAACAAATAAAAATAAAGGAGTTTTTTCGATTTTTTGGAAAAAAAAGAAATATAAATGGAGTGGAGGAATTGAGTCTCCGAGTAAGGTAGAGGACGTGGTCTCTACTGCACCCGACGGCGACCGAGGAGGAGTCAGCAACCGAGGTGGGACCCACGGGGCCAAGTCGAGCACCGGCGACAGTAGGAGGGACGCTCGCTCCGTCCTTCCTGTACGAATTCGACTGCGACCACAACTCCCTCGCTTGGTAGACCCATATATAAATATATATATATATATATATATATATATATATATATACAAATCAGAATAATAAAAGGAATATGCGTAAAACTTTACATTATTTACATAAAAGGTATATCTGATTTATTGAGAGTATTTGAAAATAATTAATAACTTGTTTGTTCTTTAGGGTTCGAATTTAGATTATATATATTATGAATTGTGTCTTTGGTTATATATATTCTTGCTTGGAAAAAGAAAAAGGAAAATTGACCTTCTTTCTGTTCCCGGAGGGCGCCTGAAACGTCAATGTCGTGACACACAGAATGAGCGCAGCTGTTTGGGCTTACCAGTATGGATAAGTTCGAGCTGTGTCGTTAATGGTTTGTTCAGATATGTGTGAGGATAAGAAGTAGCTGTACTTGAGACGACAGCTTCTACATATTTTCCTGCAGTTGTTTTGTTTTGCTTCTGCAAAACATGTGAGTATACATTACAAGGAAAGAGAGTTTGAATTGATTGCATTATTACTTTTTTTTATTTTACAAAATTATAAACTCATAAACAATTTTCCCAGGATCACACAACATGTGATGTGGAAATCATTAATCTTTGTTATCGATTCGATGCCTTGAATTATTGTAATCTCAAATTTGTTTCAATTTTAGCGTGGAATATAATCTAATAATCTATGACTTCTTCCAAAAATTTAATGATATATACTTAATTAATGTAAAACTCATTATATAAAATAAAAAAAATGCAACCCTAATCACTACAAGTATAGAAAATTAAATACAAAATATATCAAATTTAAAACATGAAATGTCGATAATGAATGTATACATAATTTATATATTTGTCTATCAAACATAAAGGTAAAATAATAAATACAAAAATGAAGGATAGGATATTAAAATTATAAACTAACAACACATAATACGGACAATGTAAATACCATTCATTGGTTATTTTGATCAATCGAATCTTGATTCTAGTTTTGGGATTGACAAATCAAAGGCAGAACGATCGATCGTTCAGTTCGGTTGAAGTTTCGATCCCAGTATCCGCTCTTTCATAAACAACGAATGCATCATCATTACGTAGTTATAATTGAAATGCCATCTGATTGAGAAAACCATAAGACAACACTATCGAGCATTTACCTGGGATTGATATTTTTAGATAAATAACAATTAACAATTCTCTCCCTCTTTCTGTTCTCTATCAAGTAAAATTTAGAAGAAAAAAAAAACTAGTCTTTTTTACTTTCATTATTCTTAATCAAATGATGTCATTATAAGTTTAGCCCCCAAATGATCTACCAAACCAGCCAACTTAAATTCTTAAACACAACCTTAGCTTATATTTTGGAGCATTAATATACTCCTTTTGGTTTGGTAGGAACAAGAAAAAGAAAAAGATGGTGATTTTGATAGTCATGATGATATCGATGTTAATGATAGTGCCAGGAATTTGAAATTGTTTTTAATCTATTTCTGTTTCAGCATCATATACTTTTCCTACCATCTTGAATGTGCAGCTAACCAGTTAAGGAGTTGTGTCAACAGGCATTCTGATTTCTCATAGTGATAGATGTTGGGATGTGGTTGGGCCATGAACTGCAAGAAATAAAAAAATGATAATAATAATAATAAATAAATAAAGCCTATTCATCAGGTACAAGATATATTAATTCCTGTTGATTACCAAATCTCAGTTTGTAAAGAGAGAAGGAATAGAAAATACCTAATTATGTTGCATATCATGCAGAGTCATCAGCTATAATGGTGATATGAGTGCCTTTGAGCCCATCCTCCACTGTTGAAATTTTGCTGTCTGCACCTACTTCATTGCAGTGGATGGTATGCCACATTGGCTGCTCTTGTTGAAACATCCTGCAGTTTAAATGCAAGTTAGAATGGACTCTGAAGTGGAAATAATCTGCATGGCTCATGACTTCCAATTAGAGCTTGTTCCTTCAAGATTTCTGCAGATTTCTAACATGTAATCACATAGCAATTATAAAAATGCTATCTAAATTTTGTGGAAGATTGGGCGATGCATGGGAATCAGAACTTACGGATGCTTGCAAAGCAATGGGCACTGAACTGTGACAACATACTTGCAAGTAGAAGCCTCTTTGATCGAACTAATTAAAACAGATGGCTCCGAGCACACAAACCTAACCTGCCATCACATAAGCATGCACATTTCAGAAAAAACCTACAGGTACTTCGTATCTTCTGCGGCATTCTGACTATTCTGTACCTCTGTCTCCCGAGGTTGATTCGTCAAGTCACAAATAGTTCCATTTGTAAACTGATGAGCGTGATACCTGCAAAATTTCACAAGCAATCATTTACTAATAGTTGTGCTCCTATTCTTGATCAATTGGCTGAGTCAAATCCTAAAACTTTGTGTTGCCTATGGCTATGAAGAAACTATACCTTTGTGAGGCATCTTTAGAGCGAGGATCTTTTACTATGGAAAAATCAGACTGGTTCTGATTAAAATCAGCTGTTGCATCAGGGTCAAACATGCCCAAAATAAATTCTTGAATCACCTGCAATAATAATTCTTATTTCATTTTTGCAAATTGCAATTTAACAGAGCATCAAGGTGAAACTTTCTGATGAAAAAAATTACTGAAACACTGATGGTATATATATTGATATTATGGGGCGAAAAGTATAACAGGATCTCTTTGTTCATATAGCCTCCATGATAATCAAAACTTAAAAATATTCACTACATCAAATGAAATTGGTTCCAACAACAAAAGTATGACGTTATGGAGTTAATTTAAATCAGACGTGCCATATACTCCAGCCCTCTAAAAATTACCATAATGTTATCTTAAAATCAATCTATTTAAAAACCATGTTTGCTGGTTCAGCTGGATTTTTTTTCTGACACTGTTCCCTAATGTTGTATCCAATGCCTGCCACGAAAGCCCAATCAAGGACCACTAATACCATTTAAGTACATACCTCCTTGGGATCTTCATTATATATATATATATATATATATATATATATATATATATATATATAGATAGAGAGAGAGAGAGAGAGAGAGAGAGAGATGGATAGATAGAGAGACACTTCCAAAGCCTCAAAATTAACAATATATCCTAGCCATCAGGCTCAATTAGTTAACCCTTGCTAAACCATCATAAAATGAGAAGTACAACCAATGTTAAACTTTAAGAAATATTAATGGGTAAAAATAATCCTGTTGTCCACCTCCTCTCCCTCCCTCTTTGATTCCTCTATAACCCTTCTCCCACTTAAATTCTAATAATGACCATCTGGTTTATTCCCTTCATCTCCACTGCTCCCCCAATCCCCAAGTGGAGCCAACTCTAGTCCCTCCTTGGACTCTCCTTTTTCCCCTTCCAGTCCCCAAAACACCCAGGTAAAACTAATCTCTTCAATGCATCCATCTTCTCTGCTCCCTTCTCGTCATCTATCTTCTCTCTCTGCCAACTTATGCAAGTGAAAGCAAACATGTAACTGGATGCAAGGATGCCAACAAGAATCATAGGGATTGCTTTCAGTTCTAAGAGAAAAAGAAAGATGTACTGTCCTAGTGTCAACTTAAACTCAACAGATATGAGAATCACAAAAACCAAGTGACTTTTAAGCAATGCAACTGGCAGGTGCCTGCTTATGGTTTCCTAGCTATAACAGAACCCACGAGAGAGGAAGCCAGTTTTAGTAAATAATGATATTCGTTAGGATTATGATTAGAACTTGATGCATTTGACATTTTTACCATTTTCCACCTTGGCAGGAAGGTGGTGTTAAATGTCTCATAACCTCCTTAACAAAATGCAAAAACATACCTTCTCATCTTCCACATGAAGTTGTTTCACATGCTTCCGGAAACAAAATTCGTAAGTCCACCAACCTTCATGCTGAAAGACAGATAACTAAAGTGAGCAACACAGAAAAAAAAATTCCCATCTACATAGCAGTCAAATCTCTTGTAAAAGCATTACCCTGTAGAAGCATTTGTCATTTAGAATCTCAATCAACTCATCTGGAGTCTTAAACACGATTTTTCTCTCACTTTCTGTTATTATACTGCTTGAATTCTCTTGGGTGACCCTCAAATGTTTTGTTTCCTCGATTAAAGGTAAGAAACAATTGTAATTTCGACCCTCTTTATTTGACATCACAACTGCTTCCTGGCCATCTTTCTGCAGAACAATTCCATTGATTAAACTTTCATAACAAAATCTTATTTAAGCAAAGATTTTGAATATTCTCGTATAAATTTATGGAAAAAATTAATTTTTTAATTATATACATCAAAGTAATTTACAAAGACAAGCAGATGATATCTTATTTAAAAAAAAAAAGAAATCTATGGTCAGTAGATAATGAAAAAGAAAGGCCATAAACTACTCTTAAGCTGCAGAATTAGAAATTTTGATGAACCAATGACATAGGCTAATTACAATGAAGATTTACTTTACTAATCAGGATCCACAAGATACAAATAGCCTATAATAAAGATATTCGGACTTTTTTAGTTCTATTATTCATGAAAAAAGTGAACATGACAATAGACGGAATCTAATGGCCCAAAAGATTCCTCTCTATGATCTATAGTATAGAAGCATCCAAGCCTATCAAATATATATATTGACACCAAGCATGCATGTACAGACATATCCATCCAAATGCATCAATTAAATGGCATATCATACATTTTAACATATTACCAATATCAATTTTAGACTGATTGTCGGACCAATATGGTCATGGCATGCTGGGCAATATACCATAACGAACCACTTGGTCTCATAAAAAAAATAATAAAATATAAATACCAATTATTATTGAGCCATATGATCCGGTATTGGTCCTTGGATGAACCAGTAAAAAGCAGTCAATACATACAAGTCCTAATAGTAGTTGAAACCTTGCCATTATCATCACTACTTAAAAGCTCTCCATTTTATGCATGTAAAACTTGTCGGTAGAACGACATAAACTGTATGTGTATAAAAAAATGACTTGAAACCTTGCCATTATCATCACTACTATAATAGCTCTCCATTTTATGCATGTAAAACTTGTAGATAGAACAACATAAACTGTATGTGTTTATAAAAAAATGAATGTACGTGTTTCTTTAAGTACCTAGGAATATCATAATATCATTTGTATTACACCTTTATATATTCTGTGAAAGACCACAAATGCTTGTACGGTTACCAAACCTATCTGTATGCTTTACTAGCCATATGATAATTTATACAATTATATGCGGTAAATCTGAATTGATCTGCTATTCTCTACTTCAAAACTCACGCATTACTTCATCTGAACTTTGCTCAACATGAGTCTGGTAAATTCCTATGTGCCAGATTGGAATGTTCTGGGAGGAATAGATATAACTTAAATCCATATAACATGCTTACCGGATGAAAAGGAGAATGTTCTGGGTGGAACTCGACCTTGTACTTTGGTTCACGAGAACTCCTACTGAATCTCCCACCTATAGGCAACAGAAGAAAGAACAATAATTTAACAACAAAAACACGCCCATTATTGGTTAAACCATTAGTGTTTACCATAAAATTCATGAATACACAAGTTATAGGCAAAAATTCATCCCAAAATGTAAAGATAGTCTGTTTTAAAAGAATTATGGTTATGACAAGAATATTATACAATTATCTGACAGTTTGAGATGTGATATAGTGGAGGCATACAATCAAAACCATTATGACATAGCATGACTACTCAACCACTTGGCTGTTTGTTTAACTGGAACACTAAAATGCAACTTGATTAATATCTCAGAGGCTCTATGGAATATGTTTGGGCAACTAAAAAACATATATCTGTAACACAAACATCTCAACATGAGAAATTCTGCAAAAACACGATGAGTTATTTGCAACCGATCCTACCAGATGATCCCAGAATTTAAGGTTGCAGGTATGTTGCCTACAATGGAGAAGAATATTGGATGTAACCAACTCTTTACAGTCGTATTCTTCTCCAAAAATCCATTTACATATGGACTGAGAATGAAGGATAACATGATTATGTAATAAAAGAAAGGGTTTAAACACCAGTTTAGTAGTGGTTTTTGTAACCAACCAAACCACTATATCAGGGAGTATGATCGAAAATAATTTTAATAAAATAGATATTGACCAGTAGCAACCTATATGGTTCCATTATTAATCCTTGATCATCAGCCAACCAGTATCTGAGTCTACATAAGAATACCATAGTTCCAATTAAATGATTGTTAACACTTGGTAAAATAGAACATTATAACTCAAATTAAAAGCATCAATTTAGTCCAACAGAATTTTGTCGAAGAGTTTGATTAGCACTTTGATTAGTTAAAGATAGTGAGTTAAGCATCAAAAGGACTGTTGGATTGAGGCACATATGCATCTGATGCTTCTACACCTAAACTAGGTTGTACTGTAGTGGTTTCATACTTTCACATGCAATAACTAAAGCCTAAGATACTATGCTCTTTCTAGTGGACAATAAAAGATAGCAGAAAATACATTGAAAAAACCAAAAAAAGAGTTAGATGGGATAGAACTGACAAATAAATGTCATTGTTACCATGTCAACATCAGGAATCTAGAAACATGTTGGGAAATGAGATCCTCAAACAATGATCACAAGAAAAAGAACAAGAAAGAAGTGGGTATGTACCTTAAGCTCTGCACGTTATGAGTCTAGAGATCTGAGGCTCTTTCTCTCTCTACTACTATTAAAGCTTAATCCTGTTAGTGCATCTAATTGTTACAATTTCGCATGTGAGTATTATCAAGCCTAATCATCTGATATAACACGGACTCATGGAAAATAGGGCACACAAAGACAAGGTGCTTGCTGACTCTTCATAGACCGATATCAGAAGTGCGTGAGTGTTCTATTGGTTCTATTTGGTGCTCGAAACATCATAAAAAAGCTCTTATGTGCTGCGCTACTCAACTTATTGATCATGTACTTGTTTATTTTCTGGTAGAAAGACTACCCATACATCTTATTGTACTTCCATTAACTGCACTTAACAGGGCATGAGCTTTTATAACATCACCAACAGGAAAATCACACAGTTATTTCATTGTGATGGTGATCGCTGGATATCACGCCCAAGCAATTCCCACACAAATTGCAAGACTCGTTTATTGACATTGAAATGGAAAAACTGCTCCTTCAATGAAATCTTCTTGCATAATTCTTCCAAATTTAGGACAAAAAGCGACGCGTTTACAGATTCACTGCAAGAAACAACTTCTCTAGAGTAAATTTGGGTAGTCTTCTTAGGAGATGAAAAGATAATATTAATGACATTACATAATTATAATGCTCATTAGATCCGACACAACGTTACGATTCAGTGTCTAATCAACGATTCGCTTTTTTCCGTTAATTTATGAGAGAAGCAATTTAGGAAGTATGCAGCTAACAGGTAAGACAATAGAAGTAGATTTGCTAACATCTTCTTCCGGTATACGATTGCATCTGAACTTAGACCTCTCAATTAAAGAAAAAGGGGGCCAGTATCGGACCGAGAACCCTTGCACAACCGAAATAGATCTCTTTAAGAAAGCCAGATCGATTCCTCCACAGATAGAGACGTTGACGATCGAATCGAGATCAGTAGTGCAAGAAATAGATCTTAGACGACTGAAGAAGAAAAGTGGACAGAAAAGAGAATACCAACCGGAATTCGCGAAGATTTGGTCGGCCAAAACGGAGCTGCGGAAGCTACCATCGAACAAATGGAGAAGAAGGCACAGGCCGCACAGGAATCTCACGAATCCCATCGATGAGAAAGCAAGCGACTCCGATCGCCGTCGCTGCGTTCGATCGTTTGTTTCCTCGATGGCCTCTCCGATGGTGAACTCTTCCGGGGTGGACCGGAAGTCGGTGACCACATCCGGGCTTAATGATAGTTCTAATTGGGCCCGGCTCGACACAAAACTCCGAACCGTCTTTGGGCCGGAATTTGGCGGTCTATTTTGTGATTGGATTCTGACTCGAATTTACGCAATGGAGGATTATATCTTCACTCAATAAAAAAAGAAAAAAAAAGTCAAATTTAAAAGAAAAAAACATAGTTAATTTGAATTTCTCAAGTTTTGAGATACTTTTTCAACATAAGAATATTAAGAAATTACAAACAATAATTTTAGAGGAAAAGCCTCTACTACAAGATTGCTCCTCTGTGATTTGAATAATCAAGATTTGCATAGTAAAGATAAATTTTTTTTATAAAAAAAAAATTATTATATATTGTCTTAATAGTTCTTTCTTGATCATTGATTTAGGTAGAATTGATAAACCAAGTTTGACATATGACATTAAGTCAAACCATGAGCACCCAATTAAGGCTTGAAGTGACACATCTCCTAAAGGAATATATTTACCATAATTTTAGACTATAAAGTGATCTAAACAAGTTTTAGTGTTCTCGTTAGTAGTCGTTATTTAATTTTTTATAAAATGCACACAAAAAATTATTAAAAAAAAAAGGATAAGTTAAATACATCTCCTAAAAGAATTTTTTATATATAAATATGTAAGTTATTTTCATGACTTTGAACTTATCCTGCAAATTACAACACAATAATATTTGGGTGATGCCAAAGTTCACCGATGTATATAAAATACTTTTTGTACTGATTAACTCATAAATATTTCTTTTGTTTAGTCTTGCTGAATCCTGGGCGACATATTCTTATAATGTAAAACACTTATTATTGAGAATTGATTTATAGTAGTTATCTATGTAGTTATCATGTTCTAAGTAGTTATAGATATGTTTTAAAAAGTGATCCATGATTTAATAGTTATTGGATAATTCTTACATCTAACTCAATCATTGGTAACATGATGGAGTGAGGTAGTTACCACTATGTCCTATAAATATGATCATAGTTCATGAAGTAAGATAAGTAGTATATACTTGGGAATATCTTGTAAGTGTTTTATGTTAATTCTCTTATTTAAATACTACATCGAATTTCTTGATCGAAAAGATTCTTTTTAATTGCATCATAGAATCCTATTTTCATCGTTTTCTTGCTCTTCTCTCCGACACTTATTTCTTTTCACCTCGATATTGAGATTGGATTGAGATAGTTAAAATATACAACAAAAACTCATCTGAATACAGTAGACGACTAACTTTTCATGTTGTTTGCAGAACCACTGAATTCAACAGGACTTGCCTATGCATGCAGAGGACTCATGCTGCCATTATACTCTCTCTCTCTCTCCCCTCCTGCGGTCGTGGCCGTATCTATCTTCGTTCGTCGTCACGCCAGCGTTCTATCTCTATATATTCTCCCGACTGGTCTCTCTCACAGTCTGCTTCTAAATCGTTTTCCCATGACTGCTGCTGACTTCTCACGTACAGCAACAGTACATGGCCATGAATGATTGAATCTTTATTCGGCAGGAGGAAGAGAAAGGGGCGCGAGTCCATTGATTGGCTGTCCCGGTCTGGGCCCCACAACGTCAAAGTGAATCGCCTTAAACTCTGATGTGCACGTCTATTACTACAGGCGACTATACCCTCGCAAGCTTGATCTCACTTCTCCCCGTGGGCCCCGCGTGCGCGGCAGAAATTTAGGTGGGTATCGGTGATGAGTATGAGATTCGTATGTGCGTTGTGCTTTTGAGGCCGGGTCCCGCCCCTTTCGACACGACTAACTAACCTCCATCTGGGGAGGGGCCCTGCGGGACCCGCGCCTGCTAACCCCGGGCCCCGGCTCCGATTGAGCTAAGCGTCCACGCAATACATGCGTTGGTGGGGCCCTTCCCTCTTTTTCAGTCAAACACGAAGCAGCGAGGTGACAAGGGCCGACGTGAGAGGCGACAACTCGCGTTCGGTGTTTGTGCTGTGCAGGTGATCTGCCGGGACCGCACCAGGTTAGGGTACGAGCTCCCGAAGAACACCGTAACCGATGCGGCTCTCGCTCGCGGCGGGAGGGAATATCCCACGGCCAAGATTCCTTCTTTGATGCGAATCAAACGGATATCATCCCACCACTGGCGAAGGGAAAGCATCATTCCAGGATCTAATCAAAGGGACGCTCGGCAAATCATTGTTTTGTGCCTTTATGATTCGTACCCGCAACCTAGTCGCCGGGAGTCGTATATGGTTCGCTTACGCCCTCTATATTACTCACGACTCGGGTTGTCGTCCTCCGCCGGCGGCCTGTGACACATGCTCTCTGGTCGCCTTTGATATTACCGCGCCTACCTTTCGCCAACTATGGTGATGTCGGTGGTGTCGCCGCGGCGGTCGATACGGGAGGCGGTGCTGCACGGGGTGCTCGCCTACTACGGGGGCGGCGGCGGAGGAGGCGGAGGCCACCACCGCCCGCGGCGGTGCTCGTTCTACGCGGGCGTACCGGAAGGGGACGAGGCGGCGGCTACGGCCTGGGGGAAGGAGAACGAGGAGGAGGAGGGCGCCGTGGAGCTGGTCCAGCTCGGGGCGGACCGGCCCAAGAACGTGCTCGTGCTCATGAGCGACACCGGCGGGGGCCACCGCGCCTCCGCCGAGGCCATCCGCGACGCCTTCAGCCTCGAGTTTGGGGATGAGTACCGGGTCCGTGTTCCTTTAGTCCTAACGCATGCAACTCTCGCCTCTGCTGTCTTCTCGGACTCGTTCTCGTGCTCTCATCAACCCATCGACTTTGCTGGTCTCCGTCCCACTGCGATCTGAGCTTTTAGCACCACCATCATCAAAATTCTGATTTCTAATTGTTGAATTCCCTTCTGTGGTTCCAATTCGAACGAGTATATACTGCTCGAACATTGTTGAATCCGATGCATCACAAAGGCAGGATTTTTCTGGTTCAGTAAACAATTTGGCCAGAACAGAGAGTTCCTTCGTTTTGTTTTAGGATTAACTCCACCTTGTTTGAAATGCCAGGTTTTTGTGAAGGATTTGGGGAAAGAGCATGCCGGTTGGCCGCTAAACAACATGGAGAGGACCTACAAGTTCTTGGTCAAGCATGTCCAGCTCTGGAAGGTGGCCTTCCATGGCACCTCCCCTCGCTGGGTCCATTGCTTGTATCTTGCAGCCCTTGCTTCCTTCTATGCCAAGTATATTCTTTCTCCCTCATCTTCTTCTTCCTCTTAATTTTTGTCTGAATTCACTACATCAGTGGTGTCTTTGTGCTGTGGTCTGATACCGTATTCTGTCCTTTAGTTGGATTTTGATTGCTTCAGTTCTTATGTGGATTTGCTATTATTTCCATCTAAATTGTTGTCGATCCTACTACCAAATTGTTTACCAATTTGAAGGATAAATTACTCTACCAAAGTTTTGATTTCCAAACAATATATGTTGGGAAGAGTAGAAATTACTCTAGTTCTTACCACAAGTTCAAAAATTGGAGTGCAGGGAAGTTGAGGCTGGTCTAATGAAGTACAAGCCTGACATAATTATAAGTGTTCATCCCCTCATGCAGCACATACCTCTATGGGTGCTCAAATGGCAGAAGCTCCAAAAGAGAGTGGTTTTTGTTACTGTGATCACAGACCTCAATACCTGCCACCCCACATGGTGAATTCAGATCTTACTCCTTTGGATCTCAGCTTGCCATTCTTATTTTGCTTTTTGTGTCAATTGTATCGGATGGTGCTAACTCTTGCATTTCGATCAATATGTGATAAATTAGTCTATGAATTTTCTTCTAGGTTCCATGATCATGTGACCAGATGCTATTGCCCCTCAGAGGAGGTGTCCAAGAGAGCCATGCTGAAAGGATTAGAGCCTTCTCAGATCCGTGTCTTTGGTTTGCCTATTCGGCCATCCTTCTGTCGTGCAGTTCTAAATAAGGTTTGTCTCTTTGAGGGAATTTTAGATCTTTGGATTTACCACTTCTGAAGAGAAAAATACATGCATACAGGGTGATCTGAGAGAAGAGCTGGAAATGGACCTTCAATTACCTGCTGTGCTATTAATGGGAGGTGGAGAGGGAATGGGTCCAGTCAAGGAGACTGCAATTGCTCTTGAAGAAGCTCTCTTTGATGCAAGTGTCGGCAAACCTATTGGACAGATTGTCATCATATGTGGGCGTAATCACTTTCTACACTCCACATTGCAGTCGATCGAGTGGAAGGTTCCTGTGAAGGTATCACTTTTCTTGCATCAAACACTGTTTCCACTTGCATTAGTACGCAACCAATGATGGTTAGCTATGATTGCAGATACAAGGATTTGTGACACAGATGGAGAAATGGATGGGGGCTTGTGATTGCATAATAACAAAAGTATGCGGCTTTACTAAACTCTGATTCGGTCTGCTTTTGATCTTTAGCTTATACATGTTATTGTTTTCAGGCTGGACCAGGCACAATAGCAGAGGCTCTAATAAGGGCACTTCCAATTATCCTAAATGATTTCATTCCTGGGCAGGTGAGGGCAGACTTCTTATGATCTTGAAGATGTGTTTTGCCTTTGACATTCTTGAACTAATGACAAACCTACGACGATACAAGAAGCCTAAATGTATCTGATTCATGACTATCAATCAGGTCATGTGTATCTGAGAAGTTCTGATCAAATAACCTAATGGCAATGAATTAGGTAGAAGAAAAAGCTATTGAAGAAGACCAAGACACAAACACTAGCAAGTTAATGTGATTGGTGTTGATATAACTGTGATGATAGCATAGACATCCAGTCTCTACACTGATGCTTGGCTGAGTTGCCATGTTCTGCATGTCTTACAAGTCTTATGATGCTTGCATCTGGATTTGCCCTTGCAGGAAGTTGGAAACATACCTTATGTTGTAGACAATGGAGCAGGAGTGTTCTCTGACAACCCAAAGGAGACAGCCAGCCTTGTTGCTCGATGGTTTAGCTCCGACCGGGAGGAACTGAAGGAGTTATCTCAGAATGCACTCAAACTAGCACAACCAAATGCAGTGTTCGATATCGTGAGAGACATCCATGAGCTGGTGCAGCAGCAGGGACCGATGGCTCGTATCACCTATTCTTTGAATTCATCAGTCTCTTATCCGATATAGAATGTAACTGGCACATTTGGTAGACTAGCTGTATTCCATGGAAGCTTCACTGGTGTGATGATGTACAGGTAGAACTGATTCTTTGGCCTGGAGTGGCTCCCCTATATCAAATCCATCATGTAGATGATTGTAATTTCTTTCAGTTCTTAATTGAAATTTCTTGGTCCTTGTAATGATCTTGTTAGATTTGAGCAGTCTTTTCCTTTTTATTTTGCCTCTTTAATCTATGATTTTTTTTGTTTTTGGGTATGTTTTTGAGTTTGTTATTAACGGGACTGGATTGGTTTTGAGAGGATCCTATCCAACTAATACTTATACCACCCCATGTCTCAACCGTTGGATGATGCCTATAAGCCATGATCTTTTGATAACGATGGTCCGATCAGAATCAGATGTGTGGAATCATTGGAAAGGATCCTAACCAGAGGCATGCTTTGGCCCACGGTACGGCCAATGAGGCACTTCCACGTCATCACTATTTTTCGTGGTTTTGTCCTGGGATCTGCTTCGGCCGAGACGGGCGTATAAAGCCCGTGGAAGACGGGCAGAAATCGAGCTGCATCGCTTTCCTCTCGCCATGGAGGAAGAAGAAAGAGTGGAGCAGGTGATGAGCGAGGTGCACCTCGGATGCCCGCCACACTTCTCCGGCCCCTACGTCTCCCACTTCACCGTCTCCCTACCCCCAACACCTAACCGTAACCAACGAGTCCCTTGTACATTTTTTTATGACAGATTACAATTCTATCACGCATTTCGTCATACAGTTTGTTGGCATGGCTTCCACTGTTGCATAAAATCCTATTGATTCTTCGTAGTTCTTTTCTTTCTTCTTGCGCACCTCCATATGATACTTTTATTGTACTCTGCCGTTCTTTTCTTTATATATAATTGTGATCGACAAGTTTGGTTAGGCAGACCGACCACAGAAACTTCTTGGAAAACAGTGGAGTGGAAAAGTGATCTTTTTTTTGTTCCAATTTGTTAACATACTCTGTATGGAGCAAGTGCAATTGTTGAACTTTATATGCAATCAAAAGCATAGAGTTCTTTTGACGAAGTTTGTAGGGTTTCAAGAAACTACGTTTTCTTCTATCCATCCAAATTTATGATGCAATAGTCTTATAGATATCCAGATGTTGTATCTACGACTTTGTACTATCTTACAATTGGTAATAATCTATTATTGGAGTCACATGACTCGTCTGAAACCTGAAGTTTTCAATGAATTAGTAGTCAATTTTGAAGTTCACTTTGTGATATTAACTCAAAATCCACGAAACTCTTATTCTGTCACTTCTAAGAATGTGAAGGGAGTTGGCGCAGGCGCTCGAAAGATGGAGGACTTGGTGTTCATTGCTTTGATGCGAGGTATCTTCTACAAAACAGGGGTTGCGTGGGTAGCGATATCTTATCTTCTAGCTGTAGTTTCATCTCTGAAACAAGAGTCCTCTTTCAGTGGTATAGAAATTTTTAGATCTAACAGAGATTGACTTGGAGGTCAACTCAATAAGATGTTAGGAGGATAAAGTCCAAAAGCATCACCTTGGGGATAAGATGAGGCTGAGGAGAGGTGAGATGATCCACTGTGAAATCCAGGCAACACAAAGAAACCTTTCTCAAACCAGACAATATCTTCTTTTTCGTAGATATAAAAATGGAAATGCACGTCTATGGACAGTTGTAAGTGCATAAGTAGGTGAAAACAAGTTGTAGCATTGAATCAAGAGAAATGGAGAAAGGACACATTATTTGAGATCCTCCTTTCTGGGAGTGAAAGAAATGTTCATTTGTACTCACAGCAATAACTTTGGCCTGTTAACTGATCTTTGATTTTCTTTAAGTCAGTGTTGTGGCCCAGTCTTTGATTTTTTTGTCCATTGCTGCTAACATTGTTGACATCAAAGGGCAATCTATGGTTTGCAAGGATAATCAAATCGATGTTTCAAATTGCTCAAGGAACAAGAAACTGAAAATGGATTGCACCATATCAAACAAGTTTATTTTGTGCAAAGTTCTATGCAATAAGGATAGCAGAAAATCAAGGAGAATGTATCTTTCTTGTGTGGATTCCCATATACAGGTTGAAAAGAGTAGTGATAACAAAGAGTTGGAAATAATCAAATTTCTAACTTGAAAGAGACAATTTGGGTAAGTGATGTCTCTTATGTTTTCCTTTTGCAAGCATTCTTTAATAGTAGAATGAGTAAGACATATGTGACTGTTTGTGGATCCCCCTCACAGAACCCTTTGTAAAATATGCTTCACTTATATAATGCATAGTGTTACAAATGATCAAAAAATTAACATGAACTTGATCGGAGGAAATATGGAACTGTATATCATTGTTGGTTCATCTTTAAAAGCATGCGTTAACTTAAGCATAAAGATTTTCATGCTACATTTTGTTGGCTTAATCACAAAATAGACATCCTTTGGTTTCTAACACTTCCCAAGTTTTCGCTTATCAAATGATACATTCTGGGTAAAGGTTCTGGTGATCGATTCCAAGTGGAAGCATCTTCTAAAGAAATGGTTAGCTTGGAGACTCATGATGATCATTCTCCAAAGAGAAAAATCAGATGTTCCTGTAAGTGTTAGCACATTAACTTTGATTTACATGGACATGTCTTGCATGTGATGATGAATCTGATTCTGATGCTTGGTTGAACATAAAGATTCCCAATCTAGCGCTCAGTTCCCTCAGGAAGATACTTCAGATGAATCTCTTAGTTTGGATAAGGATGGTGATCTTGTTCTAACTCGGCGAAAGAGTCATATTAGTAAGTATGAGCTGCTTTTGTTATAAGGGTTCTGCATGTTTAAAATGCTTTCACAAATTCCATGGGAGTGCATAGAGTTATTTTTTTGCTTACAATTTAATTATTCATACAACTGACAAAGAGAAATGCAATTTAATGGTGTGAAAATTAACTGGACTTATAATAAGAAACAAAATGTTTATTTATATTCACATGTTTTGGTTTTCGTCATAATATTTTTGTTGCTTCCTTCAAAAAATGTTTACATGTAGCTACAGATCTCTTGCTACCCCCATCCTTTCGTTCAGTATCGCCAAAATGTAACCATTGCTTGTCTGTTTTTTTTTTCTTTAAACATAATCTTCTTTCAGATATTTTTATCTTATTTATGATATTCCACCCCCCACATGAATGCACGCAAGAAAATAAAAATCATCCGACCCAACTTCCAGCTATTCTTCCTTTATGGTTAACACAAGCCAATAAAACTGCAGTGCCAGGAAGGCAGAGTTTCTGTGGCTAAAATATGCTTTTACTCGTGTCGAAATGAAACTCAGGAACATTTTCTCTATATTGTTGGCTGAAAATTCTTTTCTGGAAAATCATTATTTAATTATGAAATAATTGGCTTATTTCTTGGTCACTTTCTTCACATAATTTGGGATTTTTACTTGTTTGCAGATGGATGTCTGAGTTTTGGTTTGACCATCCAACATACTATTACGTCATCACTACTTGAAGTTGGATTGCAAGTAATGTCTAATTTAGCCTTTTCTTTCATTATTGCCTTTGTGTTTTCTTAATTGTTATATTTTCCTATGGTTTTCAGGTATGGAAGGCAGCACTTGTATTAACCGATTTTATCATGCATAAAAGTTTCACCTCATCTGACTTGAATGATGTCACCGCAATAGAGCTTGGTGCCGGAACAGGTTGCCCATAATTCTTGTAAAGTCCAATTGGTTTTATGGAGTTTGAAAATTGTGCTTGTATACTTGAGACTTCATTCTATAACTTGAACTGAAAGATGAGTACTTTTATTGTTTTAATTTACTTCCAATGTTGACCAGGTTTGGTTGGTATAGCACTTGCAAGAGTTGCTAAGACAGTCTACATAACAGGTGCCTCATTTATTTGCACTGAAATCCTATGAAGTGTTGTTATCAGTTATCTACTAAAATATTTTAAATACCAAGATAAAAGTTTGTTCATGATTCCACACTGCACATACATTCACATATTTTTACATGTGCATTGAGGAGTTCACACTGCTTGCAGATAGAGGAGTTCACATCCTAGATAATTGTGACACAAACACTCATATCAACTCTAGCCTGCTTAAGTTTCGTGAAAACTCTGTTCGTGTAAGGGAGCTTGATTGGAAGGAATCCTGGCCCCCCCCCAGTATCCCTGCTGATTTGCCATCTCAACATAGGTGATTTCCAGCTTGTTTATGGAATTAATACCAATACATGATCGATCCATTCTGTTGAGTTTACCCTTTCAATTTTTACGGTCTTATGTTTTTCATTTTAAAGAAAATATTTCTTGTTTTCTTCATTGAGGATATCATTCTTATCCATCTTGCATAATGATTTGATGTCCTCAAGTTAGTAAGATCATTTCCCTGATGTTTTCTCAATTCTTTTTAGTGCATAATCAACTACTTTCCTGACAGCTTTATTCTTATAGTGAATCCCATTATCTGGCTATTATGCATTGCATCCTAGGTCATCCAAGTCGAGATACTTGTGGGCATCTTTGGAGATTGAGGAGGCCGAGAATACAACAGTCCTCTTAGCAGCTGATGTGATATATAGCGATGAACTGACTGACTCGTTCTTCAGCATGGTTGAGAAGTTAATGTCAAGAGGTTCTCAAAAGGTAATCTTAGCATAAGATAATGATCTTATAGCAAGATAACACTTCAAAAATATTATAAACAGAAAAGTGGGGAGAAACTTGCATTTGTTGAGTCAGATTTTCTTATGATCGACATTAGGTCTTGTACTTGGCCTTGGAGAAGCGATATAACTTCAGCATGGATGAACTTGATGTTGTTGCTAATGGTTATTCACATTTTCGGAGCTTTTTCGTTGAGGACGAAGGTCCAATCCACAACAGAAGATTCGTTGTTTGTGGCAATACTATCTCACATTCTCATTTCTGTTTTTTTGTTCTTTTTGATCCTGGGTGGCAGATCATGCAGAACATATCGATGGACTGCGGCCTGGTTTTCTTGGCAAGCAGATTGATCTTGCAGAGATTCCCCAGTACATAAGAGAGTATGAAAGAGGAAAAGATCTTGAGCTGTGGAAGATTACATACTGTAGAAATTGATGCAGATAGTCTATCTTCCTCATGAAACATTGTCATGCACTTTGTTCTTCAACACTGTAATGCACATTGGTGGTGAAGTTTGTTCTTCATATTCATGCGTGTTCTACTTTTGACAGCTGAAAGTATTTAGACGTATCTTCTGATAGTATTTGCACAAACATTGAGCCAAATGAGTGGCATGGCATTTGCCTAAGTTTAGGTGATGATATGGGGACATGACATGGAGGCAGTCTGACATGTGATAACTACTTAGTCAACATATTAGTTGGATCTCAAAAGTCGATCTCAGTTGCCTTCAAACTCAATCCACACATCGAACATCTAGAATTTGACTACTCCTTGCGACTCCCAACATAGTAGATGAGAGAACCTTCATCTACTTATATCAAAAGAGAAACAAAATAAAATCAAAAAGTGAAAAGATATCAAACTGAAAATTAAAGATAAAACAATCTTGATTATAGACACTTAAATAATGATTCAACATAAAGGGTAAAAAAATTAAATTTATATCATTTAAATATTAAAAATATAAAAAATATATTTTAAGGGCTTAAAATATTTAAAAAAAGCCATTTAAGTATTTGTAAATTATTCTAAAGGTTTTAAAAATTTTAATTTTTTTAAAATAGAATATGTGGTGTATTGTTTAAACTTCCAAAACCGTTATAATCTAATTAAAAAATAATGTTACTCTAAGTCTAAAAATTTTAATTAAAACTTTAAAATACATTTTTTTTATAATATTCAAGTATATTTTGATAGAAAGTGGTTTAAAACTTATCTTAATTGGATAAAATTTTGAAAAACACAAATTCAATTTTTAAAGATTGAAAATTAGTAAAAGTATTCACTTTAAAGGTTTAAAAATAATGAAAAAGATCATTTTAGGTAAGTCATTTTCAAGGTTAATTTAAAATTTTAGAAACTTTAAAAAAAAAGATGAATTTCACTATCAAAGTTTTTTTGGATATAATATTCAATTTTTTTTTATAGAATTGTAAAAATATAATCCTTTAACTAATTTTCAGTCCTTAAAAATTGAATATGTGCTTTTTTAATTTTATGCAATTTAAGATAATCATTATAACCATTTTTTATATATAGAAAAAGCTCGAAAATACCCATATTTTTGAATTTTTCAATCTTATAATTTTTTTGACTTGTTATAGTGTTTTGGCGGTTTGATCACCATAACACAAACAATGTAAAACCAACTTGAAAACATTGTATAAAAGTTAAATGGAATCAAATAATTGTATATTGAAAGCCACTTGACATATTATACTATGATTCAAATAATTATTTATAATAGTTTATAAATAAAAAAATTGACTTACTATGATGCTATAGTCATCATAATAAAAATAATATAAAATAAATAAATTAATTAAATAGACTCGTAGCCTTTATAAACGTAACCACAATATGGTGTCATTTATTTATTATGTTTTTATCGAAGAACTCAAAACATTATGAACAAAATAAGTGAGACAGATAAAAATATTATAATAATTTAAAATTGATAAAAAAAACGAATACAAAAATTTGACAAATTTTTTTTGAGATATATTTTAAATATTTTTAAAGTTAAAAATATTATTTCGGAAAAAAATAAAATGAGGGGTATATATATATATATGAATCGCTGTGGGTCCGTCAGATTGCGATAGGGTTTAGTTCGAATTGGAAGCGGAGTGAGCCAGAGAGCGACGGGAGCGGCGACGATGGCGGTCGAGAACGGCGACGGAGGGATGGGAAATGCCACTTCGGAGGCGGCGGACGCGGAAGTGGAGAGGCAGGAAGCGGAGGACGAGGAAATTGTGGGGGATTCCCCACCTTCGGGGATGGAGCAGCGGAGGGCAGGGAGGGAGGACGAGGAGGGCGCCGGCGACGGAGTAGATGGCGGCGGTGAACGGCGGAAGCAGATGGCGATCCACCCGTTGGAACACTCTTGGACTTTCTGGTTCGACAATCCCTCAGGCAAATCCAAACATGTCGCTTGGGGCAGTTCCATCCGACCCGTCCACACCTTCTCTACTGTCGAAGATTTCTGGGGGTAATCTGTCTTTCCTCGTTAGAAATGTGCATCATTGTATTGTATCAGAAGCTGTCCTTTATGTTCTGTTTAACCAGATAATATGTTGCTACGGTTTGTAAGGAAGGTTCCTGTTGTCGTCTTCAAGCCATCGTGGTTGTTCTTGGGATGTTTGGTTTCAAACTAGAAATGGGGAAGCACAAGATTTCTTGGATCACCAATTAGATAAAAGATAGCTGAGAATTGCTTTGTTGACAAATTATTTCTAGAGAGCATCTTGCCTATTTGTTGAGAAAAATATTCAAAAACATATGCTATTCTGATTGATTGATGGCATACATTTTCACTTGAAGAATCTTCTTTAGTTTTTTAAATCTTTAGGGTGTTCCTTAAGTGAAGTAATTTTGGTGAAGGTGGGCTGTTTAAATTTTCCTTCGTGTCCTTCTTTGTTGGGTTTTGACCACAGAATGTGCCAAAAAGGTTCGTCCACTGGGGCTGGCATGAGCAAGTCTACATTAGTGTTTGGGATTTTGATCTCTCTTAGAAAATGTAGTTGAATGGGATACCCTTTTTGGTTTATATGTTATTTAGCCTCCTATGTCTCTAGCCATGGATTCTTCTGTAAATCTGACCTTAATTTGTAAAGAAAAATCTAAACAGGTCTTGAAAAGAAAGTTTAGGTTCTTTCTTTCCATGTTTGCTAGAGCAGTATCTATATTAATACAATTTAGAGTCTGTCTCCATATTTGAGTTAAAGAAAATATTTGTGGGCTTTTAACTTATAGAAAATGAGAAGTGGACATTAAAGAAACAACTTCGAATTAGATGTTTATTTTAGAGATATCCTAAAAAAAGGCCTTTTTTGTTGATAAGCAAGCATTATAGATGTAATTGCCAAATAAAACATTGAGAAAATAAAGGTATTTGGAAAAACAAAGAGCTAATAGAATGCAGTGAAGAAATGTTGTGAAATTTGTCTAGGCTTAATGATGTCCTTGAGTTCATGGAGCCAAAGTCACTGTCATATGCTTGGCCATATCAATTATGTCTTCATGTATCTGTACAAACTTCACACCACAGAGATTTATTTTCTTCATAGAAGATAATAGAGGAATGTGTGCCTGCCAAATGACATCTTCCAAGAGCAAATTATTTTAATGCATCCTTTTCTAAAATTATGGTAACTGGAGTAAGAAACAATTTTCTCCACTGGTAAGGTTGGCTTATATACTGAGTCTTTGTTTGTAGACTGTCATAATGAAACAGGATTGCAGCTCAGAGTTTATAATTTATTTAGATACTCTTTTTTGGGGGGGAACTTTCACTTGTCTGGTACATGGAGGACAACATTTTCTATACCATATTGTGTGTACAGGCTTCTTCTGTAGTTCTGTTTGAAATTGCATATATGGACAAGATTATTATTAGTTTATGGTACATTATGTCAAGTACTATGATTTGTTGTTCTTTTTAATGTTTGAGTAATCTTTTGGATTTATATTTAATAGTTGACTCAGCCACATATAATATAGTCAAACAACTCATGTGAATGATGATCAGACAGTTTTGGAGCCATTGATTAGCTACATAATCGACTTGGTTTAGTTAGGCTTAAAACATTAATTTTTAAATTGCAGCAAAACTTTGATGCATTAATTGGCTGCTTGATTCTACGGTCCACATCTTTTTGAAATTTCAAAATTTCAGTCTTCTTTTGTTGGTTTTTATTGGAACTAAAATCTAGGACAATTATAATAGGATTGGAATTAAAGTTTCTTTTTCTTTTTTATGATGTTTCAGGATGGAAAATGTTCTTTCATATTTCAGTAGGTTCATTAATTATAGTTAATTGACAAGCATTTTTAAGGTTCAGGATTTGTAAACAGTGATCCTATGGTGTTTCTGTGCGTTTAACTGATTAATGCATCTTTATTTTCCATATTTGATGAGTAACACTCTAAAAGATGTTATTCAAATGGCTGATCTTCTGATTTACTCAATTATGACCTTCAAATTTCACCTAAAACTAGAATGATGGTTAAGATGGAAATGCAGGGTATGGTAGTTTCAAGTGGTGAGGTTATGTCGTATCCGACTTGTTCTCGTGCTTTTGTTTTGAGAGTGTTGAAAATAATTTAATCTCTAAGAGCTTGCTTGGGATACTCATATTTAATGCTTTGTATCTATAGAAACTAAATACATTCACAAACGCTAACATATCCTCACATGGCTTGAGGATGAAATTTGTTTAGTATAACATTCTCATTATTATCTCCAAATTGTTTGGATCAATGTTGGATTTCTACATAGAATTTTTATTTATATGAGTCTTGAGGAAAAATATAGCTGACTGCATGATTGTAGTTCATTGTCTGACCCAGGAACATAGACAGCTGAAAATTAATCATCCAAGCGGCACGTTCTTCTGCTTTACCATAAATGCATAACATAAGGTTCAAATGGGGGTTGCACATGTCTCTGAATTTCTGTGTAGTGTGCTTTTTTTTTCTTGCTTGCTTCTTCCTTTCTCATTGAATTTGGATTCAATGCATGTTATGGAGATATATAGCATATTGTTATGTGAAATAATGTCTTTGGTTGACTTTATATTAATTTTTTAAGGGTTTTAGTTGTTTCCATACCTTGTTATGGGGAATTATTAACTCATTAGATCTTGTTACCTGGCTGAGCAAAAACCTCATGAGCAATTTTGGCTATAGCATTTTATAATATTTTAGTGGTTTTCTATTTCAGACGTTCCCTTTTCTTGTTTTCTCTACTTTGTTGTATAGAGTACTTCGTTGCATATTTTAGATAAACTGAGAGAAGTGAAGATTTTGAATGAAGTCCTGGGTTACTTTGTTGTCTTTTATATGTTATAGGTCTTTATGCAGGATATATAAATCAAACATGTTATCTATAAGATTCATGCATATATTGTTCCAACTTTGGTTCATATTCTGAGAGGAGAGTCGTTGCTCTTTTTCATAAAATTCTATGCCAAAGAATGATTTATAAGCTACACTTTCCTTTTCTGGATCCCTTTGCCTTCGCATGCTGATGTGTTGAAGGTCTTTCTGTTGTCCTTTTGATTTAGTTTTTGCCTCCAAATGCTCTATTACGCTATTGGAACTTGATGGTTTATTTTTGGGCTTGTTCTCTTCAGTCTCTACAATAATATAAATCGTCCCAGCAAGTTGGCTATTGGAGCAGACTTCCATTGCTTCAAATATGGAATAGAGCCCAAGTGGGAGGACCCTGTATGTGCCAATGGAGGAAAATGGACACTGAGCTGCTCTAGAGGAAAAGTTGATAATTTATGGTTACACACTGTATGCCTCTCTTTATGGTTGTCTATTATGGTCTAGACTACTTAGTGGCCTTATTCAAATTTCAACCATCTTTTCCTGTATTTTCTAGTTGTTGGCTATGATTGGCGAGCAATTTGACCATGGTGATTATATTTGTGGGGCAGTTGTGAATGTACGAGCTAAGCAGGAAAAAATTTCCATCTGGACTAGAAATGGTCTAGATGCAGCTGCTCAGGTAAACACTCAATCACCTATAGGTATTGCAATCTCATTTCGTGGGTTTTCTATCATATCATTGTGTAAATTTTAATCATTAGGAAACATAGCTATTTTCTTTAGTCTCGTGATTGATTGCTTAGACCAGCTCAACAATATGTATATCAGTTACTTTACAAGTGTCATCATACCCCAGAGTGGCAGGTCTGTCGGTGTGGCTGCTTAACCTAAGATGGCACAAACTATAACAAAGTTTCCACGTACTACATGATCAACATAAAAAATAGAGGTGTTAGTGTATCCATCTTGTCAAGAAGTTGTTTTGCCATCTCTCTGACATAGAAACAGTTTCAAAGCCAGTAAAACTTTATTATTCACATGGTGTTTGTGAAATAATGTTTGTATCTTGTGGTTAATCGTGTTACAGCTCCTCTTAGATTTATATTGTTATTTTTTGAACATAGGTAGACTTAATTGTTTTACACCAGTATGTTTTGAATCGTATCTAATTTGAAAATGACCTGTTCCAGAATCTGGTGGCTCCAAGTTAAACTTTGTCACTCACTATGTCACGAATCTCTTTCTGCCTCATTTAGTGTTTCTGAATCCATGTTGTGCACCGTTTTTGTAGACAAGCATTGGGAGGCAATGGAAGGAGCATTTGGATTACAACGAGACCATTGGCTTTATTCTTCATGTGAGTGCATTGATCTATGCCGAGTTTGTTTCACTTTATCCTCGAAAGAGGATATCAAATATTCACATCAGATGACCATGTTCCTTATTTTTTACAGGATGACGCAAAAAAACACGATAGATTTGCCAAGAGTACATATCAAGTATGATTATCATGACATGGAACCATGGCTGACAGTTCCTACAGATGATAGAGGGTGCTTCTGGATCGAAGAATTCATTTTGCTGAAAGACATCACAGATTTTTACACTGTTCAGCTTCTATTACTAATTTCGAGTGAACTAATAGTGCTTTTGGAACTGCTGATCATGTTTTTAATCGGGTGATGCATCGACGACATTGTGATGCATGACAACCGTGATATGTTGCATCATATCATTCCGCTTACATCCATTCCATTTTCATTTGTGAAGCTTGGCCACCTTTGTGTTTGTTGTAGAAGAAACTTATCCTTGTCTGCACTCTTTAACACCTTTGTGTTCGGATACAAAAAATAATCAGAGTCCCAAGCAAGGTCCGTCATATCATATCGTACCGGAGTTTCGACTCGGGCTCGGTACGGTATGGTACGTGTCCGATCAGTATATCCAGGTGTACCGAGCGGTACACCTAATTTTATCGATTTATCCCTTCAAAATATCTGAAAATTAGAAAAAAAAAAAGTTAGGATAGAAAACGAATATATATCTCTTGATTAGAAAACGAATACATCTTCCTCTTAATTATTTCAAATTAGTCTAATTCACAAATCGGAGAGAAGAATGATTTAAATAAGAGGAGAAAAAACCCCAACGGTCAAATTGACCGTTGGAAGACTGTAACACTGCTACAATGTGGTAACGGTCGAAATGTACCGGGCCGATTTTGCCCCGTATCAAATACGAATAAAATAATTATTTTATAGAAATCAAAACCGAATTTTGGTTCAAAAACATGCTTTATAGATCCAAAATAAGATTTTAGAATATTTTCATAAAACTTATTAAATCCACTATAATATGCATAAAATCCTATAATAATTAATAAATATATTAACGCGGAAGCATACATGATGAATCTATTAGAATATTTTCTGAATTAATCGGTGATTTGGTCTTCCAAAGTATCCTTAAGAACTTTAGATTTCTTCTTGATGTTGATGGGTAAAGAGAAACTTCATTATATACTGCAATTGGGGACCATAACCTTATTTATAATCGAATATATAATTATGATTATATTCATAATTGATGAATCTATAATTATGTCAACTTATCTCGTCAATAAATTAGAAATATGACTGATGATATCCACACAATTAATTTTTATAACAATTATATTCTTTAGCCAAATAACTTTACTTTAATTAGATCACTTTAATTTTGACTAATCAAAATAATAGCTTAACACATTTAATTATACATGTGTGACTCTTAAAATTCTAATATAACGCTCGACGAGTTCATCAAAGTGTCCGCTCGAGCTTCAACGGTCCGCAGCCATCATTTACATCTCCGCTAGCGGGTGTAACGCTCGACGAGTTGACCGACGACCTACACCTTTGCTCGCTCCTATAAAGGGAGCTTCGAGGAACCATGTAGAATGGGTTGAAAAAGACGTGAGAAGATTCCTCCAACCCAAATTCGGCCAAAGCCCTGCCTCATTTTCGTCTCTGACATCCGTTGCCGATCTTCGTCGTCAATCGGCCGTTGTGCTCGTAGCAGCAACCGTAGAGAAGGGGAAGTTTAGTAGTTGACTACGGTCAACTCCGGTAACAGTACTCAACATTGGTCAACAGCGGTAATTCTAAAATTTTATTATTTTCTTTCATTTTTGTATTTAGATTTTTTTGGATTTTTTAAGGAGATGATCAAGAACCATGTTAAATTGTTTGTATTCGTTTTGTGTTTTTTTGTTATCCAATTTTTTTTAGACTCAATCAATATATCATGACAACGATTACTATTAATTCTTTCCTATAAATGGTCTTAGAGTCAAATAGCTAATTCAAATCATGTTAACTCATTTATCTTTATTTTGTGTTTTTATCGTCTAATTTTTTCATAGACTCAATCAATATATTATTTCATGTTACCAAGTTTTTCATGTTTTCAAGTTTCAACGACGAGCATAAGGTATGAGATCGAAAAATTAGGTTAAAGAATCAATTATTTTTCGTGGACAATTAAGATGAAGATTATCTTAACAAAGGAGAAACTTCGCAATATCATTATTGGGAAATAGAAAATAACAAGCATCGATAAACAAAAAATAGAAGCCAATCATAATATCATTGTAACCTTGTTCATATGTATATCCGATTGTCATAGAACATATGACAATAGAGTCTGAATCAAACTGACAATCTCGTATTAGGACAAAATCCTCACAATGAAGATAGCTCTCAAGCAGATGTTATACCTATTATAAATGACAGAATGAATCTCAATGAACAAACACATTGAGGTCTTTCGAACTATATTATTATGGATTTAGAAAACATGGTTATATCACGAAGAAGATAAGACCCTATTATTTTAATATTCTCTTCCTATTTTACATAAAATTTTTTGTGAAATAATTTTATATGGGAAGAACATCATTTCTCTATACTATGTGTTTTCAGCCTTATTGTTGAAAGAAGTTAAAGACTCATAACCTTCAATAAATGTCAAGCTTTGAACTCTAAGGGGAGAAGTGAGTCCAGGAAAGGAGGGTTAAAACCTCATAAATAAATAAAGAAGTTGAGATGGAGGTACTTATGAGCTCTACATGTCATACATACTATGTCACAAGATGAGTGACATCATATCAGGTTAGTTCTTCACTTATGAACTCATATAAGATGTAAGAGATTTGCTTATGGGGAACAACTCATTGTGCAAGGTTGTCGGAACATGATCAATTAAATTCAAGATGTACGACGAGATTGTAAGAACTCTAGCAAATGTATGACATATTCCTAAGTTAAAAGAAAAAAATTTAACTTAATTGTCTGCTTTAGATGTTTTAGGCTATGACTATTCTAGTCAAAATGGGGCTCTTGGAGTGATGAAGGTTGAAAAGGAAAACTAATTCTATATCTAAAGCTAAACAATAGTAGGATATATGATAAAGACTACACAAAGATGTGGCACTATATTTTTGAAAAGCAAGTTAAGAGTTTTTTTTTTCATTAATCAATATCACATGAAGGAAATTCTCGATTACATCATTTAGATTTATATAGTATCTCATCGGTAGCGTCTTAAGGAGGAGCTTGTTATATGACTATCTTTATTGATGACTTTTCAAGAAAGATAAGCTTGTAGTTTGTTGAATACAAGAGTGATATTTTTTTTAAAAAAATAAATATGAAAAAAATATGATGGAGAAATGAATTGGGAGGCATGTTCGAACACTCCATACCAATAATGAAATCATTCTAGGTTGAGGTAGCATCGATTGCATGCTATTTCATAAACATAAATTGAGTTCAAAATACTAGAAAAAAATAGAGTAGAACCCCTACCTCTCATTTACATTTAAGAATCTTTAGTTGTAAACTATACATGATATTATGGAAGGACAAGGAAAAGTTGCAAAAGATGCATAATTGACTATACAAGAAGATTTGATTCTAAAATCATCCTTTACATCTCTAAAATATGAAGAAGAGGAGCCATAATTGAACGATAAAGAGCACCCTTACTGCATTGCCCTTGACTAGCCATATCCCAGACCACATCAAAACTCAAAAAACTCAAAATATGCAAATATCATCATCTACACACTTACTACTGTTGAAGAGTTGCAGAGTGTAGGAGAGTCAACTTTATATAACGAGACTCTTAGTAGTCCACACTAAAAAAAATAAGTATTAGGTAATGACAAAAGAGTTCCATTCACCGTTGAAGAATCATACTTGCGACTTTATGAAGCTTCTTATTGGGTGTAAGTGGATCATTATGATCAAGGAAGTGGTGACTACAAAGTTCACTTGGAAGCTAAGGGATATAGCTAGATAGCATGTATCGATTATAAAAAATATATATTTTCATTATTAAACATACTTCTATTCGGGTAGCCTTGCTAATAATATTCGATCTGAAGTTAGAACAACCAGATATGAAGACACCATTTCTTCATGAAAAGTTAAAAAAAAAGATTTATATGAAACAACCAAAAGAGTTCGAGGAAAAAAGAAAAGAGAATTATGTCTATTTATAGGAGAAGTTCCTGACCTCAAACAGTCTCCAAGATAATTAGTATAAATAATTTGACAAATTTATGTTCAATTCTAAATTCAGTAGATTCCTTTATGATATTGGTATATATATGAAAAAAAATAATTTTACAGTATATTTACTATTATATGTTAATGATATGCTTGTTGTAGTAAAAGACAAGTCTAAAATAAACAAACTTAAAGATACTTATGGGAAAGTTTGAAAAAAAAAACCCCTAAAATGAGAAAGAAATACAAGAAATGAAAAAGATTCCTTATACAAGTGTCAATATTAATCCCGACGAAAAAGGTGGAGAGTTATGTTGATTTTAATATAAAGCTAGATAATCACTCAAAAGTAATGCAAGGTACCTTCACCACCTAAGCGTATCAAATTGCATATAGTAAGCTATGAGGTCACTTGGAAGCAATCGCGGTCTTATGGATGCCCAAATGTGGTATCAATTAGATAAGGGTTTTCTTATTATTTTAGATTAAGGAGAGTAAAAAAGTTAGTCAACAACTTAGAATATATAGATAGTTTGAGAGAACCAATTAGAATTGATAGACACTATGATTAAAAAAAATGTTATTTGCTTACAATAGAATAAGTTGGTAGGGAAAAAAATATAGAGAGATTAATAGTACTAGATTTAAAATTTGGTATATTCTAAATAGTGTAAGAAATATTATTGATAATAATCTTAAAAAAAATATTGTATATATAAAAAGATTTGGAGATAGAATTATAATTTTAAAATTTATAAAAAGATAAATATGTTTTGAATGTAATTAGTCCTTATGCCCCTTAAGTCAGATTTAATGATCATATCAAAAGAGAAATTTTAGAAAAGCTTAGATGATATCAATCGATAAATACCTATAACCAAAAACCTTATAAGATGATGGTAATGATATCAGTCAATAAATACCTATAACCAAAAACCTTTTAAGATGTTGGTATGATTTCAGATTTTATAATTTTGTATAATGTTATAATTTATCAATACTCACTTTAAAAAAAGAGATGTCACAATTGTAGTCAAATAAATATTTTTCACTAGAAAGATAAATAAAATTATTTGTAATAATTGTAAAATAATATTTGACAAAAGTTTGAGAAACTAACATAGGTTGATGGCATTAGATGTTTATCATAAAAATAAATAAAAAATAATATAAAAAATTACTAGGACATAGTAATATTTGACAAAATTACTAGATGTTTATATTTTATTATAATATAAAATATAATAAAATTTTAAAGATGATAATGTGAACACTTTTAAAAATAAAATAGAAAGAGAAACTAACTTAGAACTTAGATGATAATAATATCAATATTATTTGAACTATGATTATTAATAAAAGAGTTGAGGTCCATTTTAGTCTTTATTGTTTTAGCTATGGATTACTTAAGTCCTTATGATTTATTTATATCTAAAATAGCTTCTAATTTTAAAAAACGTAGCATATAAGTCCTTCCGGTCAAGTCTGAGTTAATAGACATTATAGTATGCTTACGTAGTTTTGGTCATAGACCACTCATAATAAACTATTAATATAATAATATATATAATTTATTTTTAAAAAAAGTTCAATTTAGCTCTTGTGGTTTTGGTCATGGACCACTTAAGCCCTTATGGTTTTGCTTATGTCTAAAATAACACTATATTTTAAAAAAAAATATAGTATATAAGCTCCTCTTGTGAAGCCTGAGTTAACAAACATTAGACTCTAACATTCTTACTTACACTAAATCATTAATATAATAATATATATAATTTAAAATTAAAAAAATAAGACCACCATCAATGGTGGGAGGAGGCGTCATCATGGAAGCGATCACCAACAATAGTACCGAGCTGCTGTTGCTTAGTAGAGCGTCGTACATACGTAGTCTCTCCCACGCTGACAACAAGCTCAGGAGTTTCCGGTCCAACCTCAAGTAGATGTGCGTCAACCAATTCGACGTTAAGTATGCAATAGTCTCCTAGTCCCTCTTCCTCCTCTTGAGTATTTTTATAACATGGTGGTTTAGCTCTCCCTCACCTCTGCCTTCGGTCTCATTTACCTCTATCTCTTTGCCTTCATTCGTCGCTACGACCTCCGTTACTTCGTCTTCCTTAACAAGATTGATATTTTTTTAATTTAAATTATATATCATTATATTAATAATTTATTGTAAATCAAAATACCATGTAAGTAGACTTTGACATCTCTCAACTTAGACTCGAAGGGAGGGGCCTATATTAGATATAAACAAAACCATAACGTTTGCTAACTTAGCTACGTTTTTTTAAATACAAGGATTATATTAGATAAACAAAACAATAAGAGTTTAAATGGGCCATTGGTTAAAATAGATTCTTTTTTTTTTAACTTAAATTATATGTGTCATTATATTAATAGTTTATTATAAGTCAACATGCTACGTAAGTAGACTCTAACATATATTAACTCAGACTTGACGGAGGGGCTTATATGTGTTAGGATCAAGAGCACTAAGAGGGGGGGTGAATTAGTGCAGTGGATAACTTTCGATGATTTAAAACGACGTTCGTACGATAAAAACACTTTTATGAAAAACCATTTCGGAAAGTTCTTCAACTTAAGATTAAGCGAAGTACAGTTGAAGAAAAGCAATGGAGGTAGTTTGCAGTTAAGATAGAGAGCAGAATATAAATGCAAACTGAGATTTAGAGTGGTTCGGTCAATCTTAACCTACATCCACTTTTGACTTCCTCCTCCGATGAGGTCACCAACGTCCAGTAGAGGCCTTCCTTCAATAGACGAAGGCCAACCACCCTTTTACAGCTTTACTCCTTTTGAGGGGTTTAGGAGACAATCCTTACAGATTTTTACTCATCTCTTGAATGATCAAAACTTAGATGAAAAGAGGAAGGAGAACTTTTGACCTTTTACAACACTTTTGAGCTCTCAAATTCTCAGAATTAGATTAAAATTTTGGTGTCCTTTCATATAGGAAAGGGTGGGGTTTATATAGGCCCTAATTGGTTTGAATTTGGAGCTCAAAAATATCATCTCCCGGATTTCCAAGGTCCTGGTGGTACTACCACCTGGCATTGCTCGGAGATCGAGCTCAGGCTGTACCACCGCTTGATAGGGGCGGTACCACCGCTCAGCTTCGCTCGAAGACTGAGCTCAGGCGGTACCACCGCCCAGCATTCCTGGGAGACTGAGCTCCTAGGCAGTGCCATCGCCGGTTAGGAATTCTGGGACCGAATGGGATGATCCATTCGCCCCAATTTGGGTCTCTTAAGGGCCCAATTGCCCCAGATTAAGTTGATCACCTCCCATTTCTAACTTAATCTATATGCTAACTACGATATTTAAGACATTAATACTGCACCTTGCTCTAGTGCGTCAATCGCTTCTTCTGGCGAGCTTCCGACGAACTTCCGGCGAACATCCGATGAACCCTCGGCGATGCTCCGGCGGACTTCCGGCAAACTCCTGGACTTGCGACGATCCACTTAGTGAGTTCCGACGAGCTTCTTTGGCAAGCGTCTGGACTTCTTGGATTTGTTTTCGCAGAACCTCCGACAACCGTCCAGACTTTCGTCGAACTATCGAACCCCCAACGTGATCATGGTCTTGGCTCCGGCGTAACTCCTGTTGCATGTCTTACTTCCATCGTAGTTACTCCTGCACACTTATCTCAACATATGGATTAGATAACAAATGACAATTGACTTTATCGTCAAAATCCGAGATTCAATAATATGCTATGTTTTTAAAAATATCAGGATTATTTTAGATACGAGTAAACCATAAAAATTTAAGAGTTAAAATGTACCTTAACTTTTAACAAGATTACGAGCTTAACAAAAAAAGATTCTTAGTAAAACTGAGGTGTAAGAGTTGGTAGTGATCGAACGAAGTTCAAAAAGTAATTTTTAACATGTTTTAAAGATTAATAAAATTTTAAAATAAAAATAAAAGATATAAAAATTAAAAAAAAGCTAAAAAAATGATTTGTATGGTAAGATATAAAACTTATGATATTTTTTATAATAAATTAGATATATGGTGATATATATATATATATATATATATATATATATATATAATTGCTAAGACTATGAAAAGAAAATATAAGGATTTGCATAATATTAGATACATGAAAGACTAAGTAATACTTGTTATTGATAATGAGATTAAAAAAGATAAAAAAATTATTTTTATAAATTATTTAATGAATATTTCATATAGAACTCATATTTAATGATAAATAGTAGTGGTAGATTTAATAATCATAAAATTATTCATAAAATTAGAGGAAAAAATATAATAAAAAAGATGAAAATAACTAAAAGTGTGAGATATGCTAATATCCCTGTTGAGATATGAAAAAATTTAGGGGATAAGATAGTAAATTGGTTAACCAACTTATTTAATAAGATTATGAAATTCAAAAGGATGTATGGTGAATAAATTCTTTTAATACTAATTTATAAATATAAAAAATATAAAATTATTTAAATTTTAAAAAATTAAAATCATGAGTTAATAATAATTTTTAAATATTACTGTAAATAGGATAAATAGGATAAGATTAAAACAAATATATAAATTCAAAAAGGTTTCTAAAAAGCACTTGGGGAAAGAGAGAGAAGCCCGGTTCGGATTCGGGTCCGAGTCGCCCGATCCGTCTCGTGATAAGACGAGGCACTGCACGGATATAGATGACGGATCCGGCTCGCTTTCTCCGGTCTCTTTCATTGGCGATAAGGAGAGAGGGGCACAGCGATGCACGCGGTGGCAGCGCCGCGGCCGGCGCTCGTTGCCCTTCCGCCTCGACCGGCGGCGGTGATTCGTTCCCTCGAGCAGATGCGGTGGAGGTCACTGTCCATGCTCCTCCTACCCACGAGGAGAGCGAAGAGGGGTATGGCAGTGCGCATGGCACCCGAAGAGGAGAAGATGACCCGCCGCTCTCCGCTCGATTTCCCCATCGTATGTTGAGATATCTCGGACTTCCAATTCTTTCTTGTGTTATCTTCGTCTTTTCATTACTTTTCCCCTCAAATTTTATGCTGTTGTTGCCTTGTGTTGTGTTGTGTGTTCATGTCGGTTTATGGATGCTATGCGTCATAAGAAAGGTTTGGCTTTTTCACAGTATAACGATTGTGGTAGGCTAGATACTTAGTGATAGATGCTCTCTGTACCTCGACACTTTCTGCAAATATAGCTTCGTGGTGAAGATCCTGAGTCTCTTTTGTTGGAATTATTTAGCTTGTAGTTTCCTTCTGGTCCCAGATTTGTTGTCTGAAGGTAGTTTGTTATTCATGTTACATTAAATCAATCGAAGATTCATTTTCCAAAGAGAAATACTACAGTGTCTAAGTATTCCCTTTCGCAAGACCATTAAGCATACTGATACCCGAGGTGCCTTAATGTAGTGATTCTTAATGTTATGTAACAATATGTGATTCTTTTTATCTTTTAATTATTGAAGATACATATGTCTTTATCTGTGACTCTGAATACCCTGGTGAGGCTTTCATGACAGTGTTGTTAATATCATGGACTAATTTTAGGTTTTCATTACCTCTCAGCTTTTATCAAGATTGAAATTCTAATTTTATAGTTCTAGAGACCAAAAGTACTGGAATCCCCTGCTACGCAAAAACTAGTGACCGCGTTATTATTTCAATTACATTCTAGGCAACTATGCGTATGCTAGCTACATTGTTGGTATTATATTCAAGGTTTCAGAGCTGTTCAAATTTGAAATCTAGAAGTCTGGTGAGTAGGTGATTGTGGTATCATGAGCTATTCTTGATGAACTATTGGGGAACTGGTTAGAGTTCTTTAATACATTAATGCAAAATTGATGTTAGCAATCAGTGATTTTTTTTTTTTTTATATATATTGGAACATAGAGAGGTCTGCGAGCTTGATGCATCTGATCATTGTGAAATTTGAACCCAGTAAAGATCATTCCATTATTTCCATACTTGTCCGTGGAATATGGATGCTTTAATGATGTGCAGATTTCAGATTTGGCACCTCTAGCACCTGTGATTTTCTTCAGATCTGAACTCTGAAGCAGCTTGAAGCTTGCTAAAGACCATCATACGTACATTCCCTTGGTTTCTATGATTTGGAATCTCATAGGTCTTGCTTTGTGAGAGACTGAGAGTTATTAGTTACAAGTTTATAACTGAAAGGATATTTTTCTTCAAATCCTTTACTGATAGTAAGTCCTTTAAGCTTTATTAGTGGATCATTTGGGTAGCTGCATAATCTAGTTTTAGAATGGAACTTAGGGGAGTTCAATGGGACCATATGATAGGGGTAGTGAATGAAGCTGTCCATGGTGGCCCATGTCTTTCTTGAACATTTGCTTGTTTATTAACTTATTTATTAGAAATAACTTAGTCTTTTCTCATAAACTTGTTTTAGAATAACCAAATCTATGGGGTTCCCATGATGTTCTAAATCAGACCAAATTTGCTATAATTTTTTAAATAGCTGGAATCGGCTTAAGATTGTAAGGAATTGACCCAAATCCACTGATATTGACTGGGATCACCAGGGGTGTTAGTGTTGATAGATTGACTTAGATAAATAAGATGGGCTACTTTATCCCAAGCCAGATCTGGTTGCCCAATCTATGATTTAAAATTTCAGATCAATAGATATTGATTGAGCTTGAACCAGTACAGTGATGGTATTGTACCATACCATGTGTCAGTATGATCTGCTACTAAATGATACTTGCTGTGTTGACCGATATTAGTTTCTGATACTCAACTTTTACTGAACATGTTTTTATGTTTTATTGGCCTCAATAGCAAAGGTATACTATGTGTTGCCTGGTATACTGGTACCACATTGATCTTGTATGTTTGTAAATCTAGGTCCAAGATCCAAATCCTTGATCACCACAATGGTTAGTAGATTGACCAGTTCTAAAAAGATATGAAGCTGTCTATCTGAATATTTAGTGTGATTAAATTTGCTTGAGAGGTTATTTCACTAGGTTTGGTGATCTAGATCAGACTATCAGTGTTGTATCTAGACGACCTTTTTTTTTCCTATTATATTTGTTCGAGCATTTCTTTCTATGTTCTTTTAACTTTTTTTTTCCTATTATATTTCTTTCTATGTTTCTTTTCTCACCATGTGCTGTTTTTATATTCAAAGTTCAAACCATCTGCCATTGATAACTGTTGTAGGAGTGGGAAAGACCGAAGCCTGGACGAAGGCCTGATATATTTCCGAAATTTAGCCCGATGAAAACACCGCTGCCCACTCCATTGCCGACAGACCCTCCTGAAGAAGACGAGGAAGAGAATGAAGAAGAAGAAAAAGAAGAGGATCCCGACAAGGAAGAGCCCGAGGAACCAGAGGTAAGTACTTAGATGTAAAAGAACCATTCACGTGAAGGAGTTACTTAGTGTTATATTAGATTCCGATATTTTGCAACATAAGTAGCCTTTAACTTGTTTCCTCTTCTGAGAGTATGTTATATCGCTAGATCTTTTCTCAAAATAAAATGTCATATTAGCGGATTGCATTTTGTCATAGCTTTACTATATCTTTGAGACCTTTGATATACTTTATTGATCCAAGATCCACTGCACATGAACACAAGTCAATGCACTTGGGGACAAAGGAATCAATTTAGGCATCTATTCAACCTGTTTAATTCGGCTTTGGACACCTTTTAATCAGATTTGAGATGGTATCCAAATTGGCTTCAGATTCAAATAACTAGATAATTAGTAGAGTTCTAGTTTGAGTATGATGCTCTCTATATAGCAATTCTACTGTTAAATAACAATGGTAGCAGACCAATTTTTCATTTTGGATATTTGCATCCCATCCATCCGTTTAGATTAATTTTGAGTCTCCTATAATCGGATTTGAGAAAGATTGGGATAATTGGATTTAAATATTTAAATAATTAGTTGGTCTTTGGTATGGTATGATCAATATTTTCGATCAATCGGACTTTGACATGCGAAGCTCATATAATCTGAACATTATAAATTTACCACTCATATCTTCTATTTAAATTTACCAAACTAATATCGAATGGCTCGAACTCTGTAAAGACTTTTTTTTAACCATCTGCAACAAACAAACACTAAGAAATTTTACTGGATGCATCATATGATTTTTTTTTTTTGTTGATTTCGAGAGAAGCTCTCCTTTGATCTAGTCGTGACTCTCATATCGTGTTTCTGATCATTCCTTTAGAAATTTTTTAAGATCGGATAGACGATCAAAATTGACGAATCATATTTAAATGAACTAAATGAGAAACTTGATTCTAAGACATTCCTCAATAATCCCATATGTAAATTGGCTCACACAAAATGAGGACTTTGTGAACCACTCATGTTCTTGCTCCTAAAGTGACAATTGTAGTTTGTGATGTCAACATACATCTACTTCAGCCAACCTTCCTACCAAACCTTTTCTATGGCCTTGAAGTTGTTTAGTACACCAAACCAATAACTAAGCTTCCTCATGCACTGAATCTGTCCAACTGATATTTCTGTAAGGGAATATTTGTTAACATCATGACATTGCAGAAGATTACTCTTTTTTGACATCAGCAATAGATTTGGCAAGCATCCATCCATCTTTGTTTGACCAAGAAGAAATATACCACCAAATTAGGACTTCCTTATCATATCATGGTCATAATCTTTTAAGTATCTAACTTCCATATCTTAGTTGTTATATATATTCCCCCAAAGTTAGTTATTTTTGTATATATTGGCATCATCCTTCCAATTACTAATTTTGCAGGATAATAAGTGGATTCTCCTCAGGATGGGGAGAATGCATGTAATGGTACTGTCAACAACATATTGGAAACAGATATATTTTTTAGGACTAGAATATGTACAAAAGAGGGTGAAACAGAGTGAGGTTTATTGGGGATCTCCACTCAACTAATACACAAACTAACTTAAAAGAGTTCAGTGGTATCTTAAAAGAATTATTGCCAAGGATTACTTGTTAAGAGAGATTGACTGCTCTGACCCTATTCTTGGTTGAGATTCCACTTCTTTTTATCAATTAATTTACATCTATAGAGATATTGATATGGTCAATATTTTTGATAATTCTAGCATTTTGGAGCTTAGTCAGCTAAGGAGTGATGGCGCATTAGCTAGGCTTGCCACATCAGCATAAATACGGATAATATTTTAAATTTAAGAAATATTTTCCTAATCACTCATTTCAGAGGAGCTTCGTTGGATATACCTGCGACGCTAGTCATACTTGTATCATTATAAATTTACCATGATGAATCAATTTAGATTGTTCGTCGTTGAAATTTATCTCAAAAGCACAACTCTTACGAGTGAAAAATTTCAAAATTGACTCTAAAACTTAGAGTCATACTTTTGAGATGAATTTGAAGATGAAAAATCTAAATTGATATGCAACATAGGTGCTAAAATTTATGGAAATGTAGATCACTAAAGAGATTGTTTCCACTATCCAAATTCCAATCACCAATTTTTATGCAACTATAAAAAAAGTAATATCCTTGGGATTTTGGCAACAAAGATGGTAAGTATCTCTCCATGGTTTCTACGAGCATGGGAGCAAATAAAACAAATCCACCAAAAGTTTGTGTTGGCTTTCAAGACAGAGAGGCAAAAATATGAGCAGGAAGATGAACCTAAATCTAAAGGAACAAGTACGAAAATTAATACCTTCGGAGGTATAGAATATTGAAGCATATATCAATCCAATTCATTACCTTTGTTTCCGAAAACACGGGTTAGATCGGAGACTAGTCACTGATCCTTTGATAACGTTGTAGAATCCGATCTAATATTTTTATTTGCCAAACACATACAAACCAACGATTAAATATATAAACATTGTCATATCTTAGTTTCCTTTTATTCTTTTGGAGATTTTATCCTTACATAATTACTATTATCACTCAAATTTAGGCTGATTAAGTAGTTAGCTACATTTATATTTTAAAAAGTTACGGTCACATCTATATAGTTACAAAAGTGAAATATCTAAGTCTGTTTATTTTAACATCATCGATTTTACTAACGAAAATATGAAAATAAAAGATAAAAAAATAATTTTAATATTTTATTTGGCGATGACGAATGACGTCGGTGTCACTAGGGGTTGTGGGTGGCTGTTGTGGAGTAGAAGAGCGACAGTGAGACGTGATAGATGCAGACATAGTGACTGAGCGATCATTTTCTTTGCTCGGCAACTATATCGACGCTAACGTAGATGTAGAGCAACGTCACTCTACATCTGCATGATGACCCTTTTGCTACTCGATAACTATATTGATGTCGTTCTGCATTTGTGTCGGTGCTGATGCAGATGCTGAGTGGCTCTCACCTCTCGCCATTGCTCTTCTCATCCGTAATAGTCACCCGCGGCCCTTAGTGACACCGTCATTCGTCACCATCAATTCAAATGTTAAAATTATATTTTTATCTTTTATTTTTATATTTTTATTTATAAAACTGATGATATTAAAATAAATAGACAAATATCAATGTAACTTTTTAAAGTGTAAAGATAGCCCATCAAATTATTAGTTAGTAAATCATCTGACACTGCGAGAGAATAGTTAGGCACACAAGTTAAGTCACGACTTCTGACATGGCACAGCTGAGGTGCAGGAGGGGAGAGGTCGGCTCGGTGCGTCGCAACGAAAGTGCTGATCTAAGTCGGTGGCTTTTAGCAAATCGACTCGGAGTTCATAAAAAATGAATTATTTTATCGTGCAAACAAACATAATGTTTCTAATAGAACTTAATTTATCTCGCTAGCTCAGCTGATCTATCATATCATCGTTGCATCAAGACAAAAGATATCGTATCAAAATAGTAAATATCACATCAATTTTCTTCGATCATTTGAAGTGTAGGGTCTCTATATTTAACATGTTTTTTCTTCGTCTCATCTTTTTTTACTTCTTTTCGTTGTCTTCTAATTTAATTTACATTACTGTCATTTCTCAATATCTAATTAAATATTTTCTACTTTGGTACGTTCCATATGCGCTCCTAAACTCTATGACATAGAATGAATATAGACCCGACTCGAGTCATCCACCTCAAATGGACAATCATAATCTGATCTTATCAATATCCTCTATTTGCATAATTTCTGTTAATATATATCCATTCGTTAATTTAAATAAATTATTCAAATTACCTAAATATCAATTAGTATTCAAAATAATATCTACTCAATAATATATATATATATATAATTTGAATTTTTATATTTTAGAAAAATATATATATATATATATACTTTTTTCTATATATATATATATATATATATATATATATATATATATATATATATATATATATATATATATATATATATGGAAATAAAAGCAATATCTACGTCGCGGCTATCATCACTATGTCGTCCTTATATTTTAACTCCGGAAAATAAGTAGTGGGTTCAAAGCATTGGAAGGAGGGGCAGTCAAGAGAGAGAGAGAGAGAGAGAGAGAGAGAGAGACAGAGAGAAAGAGAAAGAGAAAGAAAAGCCATCTAATTCTCCCCCAAATCCCTCTTCCGCTCTTGCGTTCGGATCCCCACCGCCTTCCCCCTCTTCGCCAATCCAATTCGGACTTCTCTCGGCTTTCCTGACTCGTTCAGGAACAGCTTGCCCCTCTCCTTTTTCTTTCTCCGCTTGCTCCAAGACGGCGCGAAAACCGGCGATCGCGGAGTTCATTTCGTGCCTTATTGGCGGCAGGTGGAGTCGGAGATAAGAGGGGAGCCGCAAAGGAGGCTTCTTTCCGGCCGATCCTTGAGGTTTCTTGATTTGTTGGCGCGTCAAAGGTGAGGCCTTTAGGATCCGATCGTTCGGAATCCTTCCAAAAAATTCTGTTTTTGGGAGATTTTGTCGTTGATCTTTTGGGGAAGGCTGATTCTGAGTTTTGATGAGTCGGTGATCGTTCTTGGATTTTGTTGTGGGTTCCTTCTTGTTGGAGGTTTAAGAATCTGGGGCCGCAGATTGTTTGTTGTTTCTCCTTTTCTGAGGTGATTAGATCATATCTAATGTTGGGGAACCTCGTTTTCACCCAAATACTTTCTTTTCTTTAAATTACTTTGTTTTCTGGAGGATGAAACGATGACCGTAGAAGACCAGCATATGTTTTAGATAATATTCGATCTTTTTGTTCCTCTTTGAACCTTATCTTTTTAACACTTTTCGATGAGACTACAAGACTCTCTCTCTCTCTCTCTCTCTCTCTCTCTCTCTCTCTCACACACACACACACACACACACACACACACACACACCTACTGTTTCTTTCTTGCGATTGGGTTTTCATCGTCTCCTTTCATTTAGCAAAGAGCTGCTGCAATAAAATTTTCTAGTTGAATCGCTTGCGTGACCTTATCCTCTGGGGTTTCCGATCGTAGCTTTTCAGTCTCATCGGTATAATGCACAGTAGCTCGGGTAAGATATTGCGTGAGAGTTCATGCTATATGAAATGAAACACTCACTGGAGAGCAGTTGCAATGCTAATCCAAAGATTAACAAGAAGCTTGATCTTCAACTATGATAGTGTCTGGTTCATGTAGATAAATGTAGAATTTTCGGGTGGTAAGCCAATAATATATATGGGCAATATATTCGAGGGAAGTGATTGAAGAGGCAGCAGGTGAATTGCATGTGACAGTGGTAAATCTTAAGCAAGCTGTAAATGGGATCTCAAGAGAATTATGATTACTCAATGGACATTTATGTAAAATTTTAGATGCAATTGGCAGGTGTTATGGAATTAATTATGGTTGACTATGTCTCTATAATCAAAATCATTCTCGGCTTGCTGTGCTTAGTTGAGCATTTTATACTCCTTCCCTTACTGCTAAGGGCGAGCATTATTTTTATTAATTCGTTTTAAATAATTCAGAAGAATCTTATTTAGATCAGCATGAAATGCATAGATTATATGCTTTTATATTAAAAGTTATATGAAGAGTTTAATTTTTGAATCATACTAATCCATGTCATTATTAGCCATATTCTGTTTCTGAGAAGGCATATCTCAGAAAGTTGTGCTTATTGTCAAATGTCATCTGTTCCAAGAGTTCTAAAATTGATAATTATGGTAAGTAACCTATATACCTAGCTTGGTCAGCGGTCATAACTTGCAACTTTCAGTGGAAATGGCTGTAAAAATTTACTTTATTAAACTTTGTATAGTTGTTCTTTTTGTGCTTTAATTTGTACATGCAATGATCAAGCTGGCAATGCAGTGAAGCATGGAACAAACTAGGGGAATTTGCATAGTATGAACTTGACTTCTCAAAGATTACAAAACTACTGCATTGATTGATTGATGCACTGCTAAAGTGAATTTACTACTACATGAACTATTATCAACTTTTCTTGTCATTTTCTGCAACAACAGATATCAGTATACAGTATTATAAATAATCATTAATCTATTAAATAAAAATTATGTTGTTTAATCTAACTACTTAGCTTTTATACCGTTCACGAGAATCATGTCTAATTCAAGTTTCTTAGTCATCGAAGCTCCAGCTTTTCAATATGGATTCAGCCTCAAATGAACTCTAGGAAGGCTCCATGACATATTTGACAAAATTTAGTACCTTAAACTCTTGTTTATCTAGAACATCTTGTTTCTGCAATCATCGCACAGACTAATATATGGACTTCACTAGCATTTCAATAATGATTCACTATCATTGTTGTCTTTCTGCCACTCCTTTGAAGTTGATGTTCTGTCAATGCGGCCTAATGCCCTGTATGCAGGATAACCATTTTGGATTAAAAAATTTAACATTTTGTGGCATATCAGTCTAAGATTTCAAATCTCGTTGTCTTGTTGTATGTGTGACTCCTAAGGAAGGTCATAGTTAGTTCTAAGTTAAATGATTCCACTTTTTCATCCTTTTGAATGTTGATGAAGTATGGGGTTGGGTGATATTTGAACATATAGAGAACTGGCTTTGAAATTCAGTATTACCTAGAGTCAAGAACAGTGATTGTGTCAGTGGAACAATAGAAGCTTGATACGAGTATATATACTTTCGAGAATGGTCCTAGAAGTACAACAGATATCTAATGAAACTGCTTCCTTTTTTTTTTTTTGGAGGATGGGCCATATTTTGAGATTTTTTTTACTTAGGACTTTGTTCTTTGAAGATTTTTTTTAACTTCATTTAAGTTGTTTGGCTAAACTCAGATTACTTTAAGATGTGGGTTACACATGACCAGAGTCTTGTGATTTGTCCTCCATGATAGACATGAAATTTACTGAGTGCCTATTTACAGATATTTGTTGTGAAATCATTATTTTGTTATTGACAAAACAGTCCTATTTTCAAAGATATTAAGTCTAAGATAGAATACCCAAAGTCTGACTCTTGGAACATTTGTTAACTAATTTTCGAATTTGTTGACTGTTAAAAAGCATGATTTCTAACTTAATACCACAAATTATATTAACGGTGTTGTTGTTGATCATATTTATTGATTATGTTAGATGTCTTCGTTGAAGAAGAAATAGGAAAGAAGCATGGATTCAGTGCATAACCTTGAATTTGTACTTACAGCACAGTATATATCATCAGAAAAATTGTCGTAAGGAGATAATAATCCCATTTATTTAAGTCTTTGTTAAGATGTAAACAATACTGTTTCTTGTCAGGTTTCAGTATATATGGGAAATCACTTATCCCTTAATGAAATTGAAAAATGTTTACTGAATTTCAGCATGATTCCACTTCAAACTCTTTGCATGTTTTTGCTTCATTCATAATTTTCCTCTGATAGACTGTAAGTTATACATCTTCCGAGTTATTAATCTTTCTTGCACCTATCAGAGATTAACTTTTGATTATTTAGTTTACTGATAAGTTTAAAGATTGCTCTATTAAAACAGTTGCTTTCTGCTTATGTCCACTTGTGCAGCTTACACTGTTCAGGCAGTGGCTGAGTTGTAGTGAGGTAAGCAAGTGGAGAATATACAATCCCAGACGCAGGGTGAAGGAACAATTTTGAATTTGATCGAGGATCTAGTTCAAGCAACTCGCTCATGGATCAAGATTTGTTGTGGAATAACTTCCTCCATAGTTCTGTAGAGAACCAGGACTTGCCTAATGATTCATTATCTCCTAATATTACTAATATCTCCTGTGGCGATGTAGCTGGTCAAGAAAGTGCTAGCTTTAATATCTGGGATCCAGTTGGCCCTAGCTCTAGCGCGCCTCCGTTACAGCAAGGCAATCATGATGAACTAAAACTAGAAAGCAGTTGGACATCTTCTCCTATAGGTAATAGAGCAGGTGGACCAAGGATAACAGGCAGTAGATCTGAAGCAGTGAACACTCTTTCTTTTGAAAATGAGAATACTGATCTTAGCAGAAATCATGTCAACAATGGAGAAGCATTATCACAATTTCTTAACTTGCAAGGCCTCCGACATAACGTAGGCTACAATCCAGAGCATGTTAGTATGAGCCGTCAGGTTCTTGAGTCAGCGCATCATCCAGGAGTGTATAATCCAGGTCTAGTGCAACATCAGCATGTTTCCTTCACTGCGAGTTCTTCCGGGGCCATTGATTTTTTTTCCAACAATAATGGAGGCAAACGAGAAGTTGCACAATGTTCTTCACACAAGAGAAAGAACATTGAAGGGATGCATGGGGAGTGTTCAGCAAGTGGAAGTTCTAATAACTTCAATGAAGGTGAGACAAATTATTTTCTATTGTTTTTCCCTCTTTGTTTCCTATTATTTCTGGAAAATAATATATCTGGTTATCTATGTGCTTATTAGGTGTAAATCATGCAGAAGAAGAAATAAATGCAAGAATCAGCACAATCACAAGAGTTCCAGCTTCTGATCCTCATCCTTTTGGTAGTGTAGCGGGAAATGATGAGAGCTTTCAGAGGAACACTCGAATGCGAATCAACCATGCAGATCCAGCTAATACTTCTACACCTAATCTATGGCCCCAAGAGAATATTATTACTCGTCATAATCTTTGGTCTGCCCATCAATTATCATCCCCAGATGTCCCATTAAATCCATCATCAGAGTTAAGGTTGGTGGGTGGCAATCTAGGGTCACGCAGGCAACATTATGTACATACAACTCCTGGCTTGTTTCCAGATCTGTACCCTATCCCACAGAGTGAAGCTTCAACAGCAGAAGTAGGGAGTTCTTCAGGCTCTCCAGCAATTGCAGTTGATGGAGCAGCTGGAGTACAAAACTCATCGAGTGTTTCAAATAATATCTCAGAGCAAATTTATGTTCTCCCAGCTAACACCAGGCGTTCAGTCCGAGATCAGACGAATTGGGGCTTGACCAATGGAAGCACAGTTTTTTCTGGAAATGCATTGCCTACTTCACAGGTTGGTACCAATTTGGGCATTCATCAATCACAAGGAGCAAACTGGTTACCTCACCAACATCGTCGCCGCCGCGTATCAGAAGCTCCACGTAGGTCCGTTTCATCACATACTGAAACTAGAGGTCGGAGCATAAGCCTTCTACCACATCACGATCATTCATCCATAGTACAAGATGTTGGACATCATCAGTCTGGAGCTGTTTCCCGAGGCCATCAGCAAACATACATAAGATCAAATATGTTGCATAGACAAAATGATGGTGCTTTAGGTATTCCTTTGTCCATGCGAACTCTTGTTGCTGCAAGAGAAGCAAGAAGCAGGATATCAGAGGTATGTGTTGAAGCTTCCCATCTTTTAAATATTTTTGAGGTTTTTGTTTAACATTTTTTTTATTGTTTCATAATTAATGCATCTGTTAGCAACATTTTGTACTATTTGATGTTTGACACTTAGTAATTAACCTCTTGTTTGACATATTGATTGTACTTGTAACTGTATCTTTACTCATTAAAATATATGCAAGTCACATCTGGACTATGATGACCTACAATAGAATGATCTAAAAGTTCGAACCAATTCGACATAGTGTAATGAGAGCTTCTTGCTGGAAAAATTATTGAACTATTATATTGTTAATTTGTTATTAACTATCCAGTTTTGAAGATCAGGAATTACTTTTACAATCAAAGGCCACCATTGTTCACTTCCGAATCAGTTCCGGTTTCACAACTTATAATTACATGTATTGTTGAATATTATGTATCAGCATTCTTTATATGTGAATGTGACATATGTATGTATGTATACAGACACACACACACACACACACACACACATATATATATATATATATATATATATATATATATATATATGTATATATATATATGTATATATATTCTAATAGTCTGATTTTTTAGAGCTTGTATACACTTGGCAAAATATTAACAATTTCATATCTCTTCACTTTGTTTCAGTTCATCCCAATTTGTTCTTATTCCACTTTGGAATCATGAGTTTAAATATTGCATTATCTCTTGCTCCTTTCCTTTACTGTAAAATTTGGAACTCTCTTATTATTTGAACATGTTATTCTGATTTTTGAAATATAGTTTTTCATGATATTTTTAAAAATAATGTGCCATATGTGACCAATATGATTTAGCAGATATTGTTTTGTAGGCACGTTAATCCATGTTTTGAGTTGTCCTTGATCTTCATCTCACTTTGATATACAGAGCTAAATTCAAGCAGTTATGGTGGTTCACGTTGATGTGATGATAATGTTGATCATTCTGGTCTTTCTATGGATTCATTGGAATTATGGTTAGAAAACTAGTTTGATTGTCAAGTGGTTTTTACATAATTGACCCGAATGACTGGTTGATGTTTGACAGGCCATTGATGTGGTGAAAAGAAGAGATGTTGTATGAATGTAGTAATGTAGCATGCCTTTGTGATAGTAAGTTAGAGAATGATGCTGATACTTGTAAGTCATAATACTGATGCCATTGTTCTGAATAGTTTCTTTGCTAGCCACCATTACAGGCTCCTTGGTGGTTATAAGTCATCGGCACTATACAATGTGCATGGAGATGGTGGATGATGGAACAAGTGATGCAGGTGCATCAGATGACCTAATTTAGGGGCTATGAATCGATTTAAGGTTGGCATATATTAGAAAACCCTTTTAAAGCTGGCCCCACTTTTATAATTCCAGATAAATGTATATTTATCCCTTTTTTTGTGGCAGTGAATCTGATCCTCAGATGTGTCTGAATCCGATTCTCCTGTTTGTCTCTAGTCGAACACTGGTCATGGCACTCACTGTGCAGGCAGTCACACCATCACAATGTGCCTAGCATTCTTTATATAACAGCGATGCTTATGTAATCTACAACCATTGGCAATATAGTTGACCATACTGTACCCTACAACCAGATTATTAAAGTTGTATCCTTCATCCTTTGCCACGAGTTCAGCTAGGAACTGGATCCTTACCTCATATATTCTAGTGATAGTAAACGAAAAAAAAAATGTAACCTTCCTGAACATATACCATAATTAAAATGTCTATGATCTCCGTGTCATGAATCTGAATTACATAGTTTTATGGTGGAGTGGTGGCAGTAGCAGTGGGCAGCACGAGCAGCCAATGGCACAAGGGAGGTGAGCACGATAGGAGAAATCATGAGATAGGGTTTTTTATTATCGGGTTAGAAGGAAATAGTAAAAGAGAAACGGGTGCTTAGTTCGGTTCACAAGGCTTATCCAGCAGTATCCATATGTAGTCTTTGGAAAACTACCAATTGCAAGAGGACCATAAAGGATTTATTTTATGTATATGTAAAAGGTTTACTTTATTTGGTCCTGGTCCTTGTAGGAAGATACTAGGGCTTTCTATATCCTGCATGAGATTGATCACTTCACAGATATTTTATTGATGTGAAATGGTTTATTTATACCCAGTATATAATTATGTAGATGATTTTGAATGAGAACTCATTCAGTTTATTATTTTTTAGTTTCCTTAACATTGATTGGAATGATTCTCTCTGTAACAGATTCGTAATGTTTTTGATCTCATCCGTCGGGGGGATAGTTTACTGCTTGAGGTTAGCTTTCATTCCTTAGCCTGGACCTTAAGTTTCTCTTCCTTCCCTCCGCTTTTAGCAGTATGATGATAATTGTTTTGTGTGTGATTGACATAGAGAATAGATATCATTAAATGGTGAAGGTTCTTTTCTGCTTCCTTCTTATAGCTTTGCTCTTGTCTAACGTGAGTGGCTTGTAGGTGGGCTGGTGAAAGACAAACTGAAGCCTTTGATACAGTAGTAGTTTACTTATAGCCTCTCGGGATACTTGATTATTTCCATATTCTCATACTATTTAATATAGTTGTTCTGAAATTCACCAGCCCTAGACTTTTAACTTTAATGCTGGGAGAAAAAGGCGCAAAATATATTCTTAAAATTTGCAAATACTTCCTATCTAAACAGCTTTTGACTTCTAGTCATTATGGTTTTTCATTTGATTATGCGGGTTGTTTTATTTAATCAAACATCTGGTCCATGTCTATCATAACTAAATATCCATCCATTATTCACGAAAGGTGAGTTAGGGAAAAATTTGTGAACTTTCAGCAATGTTAGGTGAGTAAGAGTTGCTCATTTATGTAGATTGTTCATGTGTGAAGTAAGCAGATATTTCCTTCCATTTTCGGTTGAGAAGAGATTGGCTGAGGGTTTACTTCTGACTATCTGAGTTAGCTTCACTCTATGTTTTTCTACTCTCGTTATGAAACAAACATATTGCTATATAAATCACTTATCTTTTCTTATCATTGGTCTGAGAATTCATTTTTAGCAAGGTCCTCTCTCAAGTGTCACCTCTTTCTACTTTGGTCTGGGAGTCTGTCTTGAATCTTAAACTTATGTTGCATTCGACCAACCAGATTCCTGATTCATTTGGGCTTAAAATTTATTGTGGAACTTCTAACACTGGATTCTCATCTTTTGTGAAATCCTCCCAGTCTTTGTGTTTGAAAATCAAGACATCCTTTAAGAAGAGAGGAGTTTCCTGTGAATCTCAATAGGGAAACTGGTTGTAGGATGACCTACATTTGTATTTGTGTAATCCTACATCAAGCAACCATGCTGCAATCCTATAATTTTCCCTACAGATGTAAATAGGCTAAGATAATCGGAAGCCAGTGTTTCATATGATGCCAGCAATGATCTATAATATTAACATCATTGTAGACTGGTTCTATTATGAAGTGACTTGACTTATGCTGGTGATATTTGAACAGGACGTACTATTATTTGAGCAGTCAGTATTCCCTCGTGGTGCCAATTTGCATGACAGGCATAGAGATATGCGGATGGATGTGGATAACATGTCCTATGAGGTAATAAACTTTCCTTCGGCCTTCTTTCGAGTAGGATCCTTTAAGATTACGACAAAACTGTATTGTACTTGCAGGAACTATTGGCATTGGGAGAAAGAATAGGTACTGTTAACACTGGACTCACTGAGGAAAAGATTCTTAGCAGCCTACGGCAATGGAAGTATGTATCTATTGCTGCAGAACCATCAGAAGAGGAGGTTGAACCATGCTGCATATGTCGGGTGAGCCATTTTCGGGTCCTTAGGGTTGCTTTTTTTTGTAGTGGCTGAACCAGGGATCTGTTAGCTGAGGAATTTTTTTTGGTTTCCACCGGTGGCAGGAAGATTACCTCGAAGGGGAGGAGCTGGGCCGGCTGGATTGCGGCCATGATTTCCACACAGCCTGCATCAAACAATGGCTACTGATAAAGAATTTGTGTCCCATCTGTAAAACAACTGCTCTGAGTACCTGAAAGAGGAGCGGGACTCAGTCCATCCATCTCCAACTACGAGGAAGGAGTGAGCATGAAAAGTAAGATGGGTCTTTCTCCATACTAAATTACTACAATGATGGATAACATTTTTCCTCATTCTTTCATGAAATCTTTTCAAAGTTGATTATTCTTAAGCTTTGTGAACCATCTCAGTACTGGATCGTATCGATATATTATTTTTTTAATGATATTCAATGGTACTGGTCGGTATATCGTCTGTTATCGCATTGACTTATCTAAATAATTGTTGAAATAGGAGCATGTCCCCTCTATCCAGGTGAAGGAGTGCTTTGCTCAAATGAATCCAAGGATTTGGATGAGATGAATGTATCTTGTTTAAAATTCTTAGGGAAGGCTATCCTGTGCAATGCATTTCATGTTCTTTTACAATGGTGTGTCTCTAATATCACACATTGCAAAATGTTATTACATATACTAATTTTAAAACTACTCTTGATAGGGAGGGAGGTATGTACATCTTATCGTATCGCATAAAGATGTGAAATAATCATTATTAATAATACAAGAAATATAAATATTTTATGAAAAATTATAAATATTAAGATATGATTTTTTTTACACAACTCAATGATGATTCTATGATTTTATTATTATTGCGATGAAGTGTTTGACACCTTAAAATTATACTAAATTTAATAAAGATTATAAGAGTGTCAAAAAAAATAGATAGACTTAGCCGGAATACAACTGAATCAATTATACAATATGTAATGTAACCCAAAAAATAATAATTTGATGATAAAAGGTATAATATATGTCTGTCATTGATCCAAGAAATGTTTCAGAATACTATAAATACCAACATACGGTGTTTGACCCAACTCATGCCATCGTCCCTATTGAGATATCGAATCGCGAATTAGGTTTGGACATGTGAGGGTGCTCCTCCAACCAAACAGACGGACTATAACATTCCGAAGAAGAAGCAAAACTCGTGGTACCATTCGTGGGGGTGGGTTGGTCGTCCCTTTTGAGGTATTAAATTAAGTAGGCTAATTACACAATATTATTCAGTATAGTTATATTTTTTAATATTTTGTTCCAATTAAAAAATTAACATTAGAATCCCTATAATTATGAAAATAAAACATCGAATTCTATATCCCATAATATCGATTTTACTTATAAAAGTATAAAAACGATGGGTAAAAAGATAATTTCATCATCATAATTATGTTTTCGGTGGTGATAGATGACAACATCGCTAGAAGCCGCGGGTGGTTATTGCGGATGAGGAGGGAGAGTGATGGTGATATTTAAGGCAAAAGGAGAGGAGGAAGAGGACAACGCATATGTCAATGTTCTACATCTGGATCGACATCACTCAATAATTGTGTCGGCTTCTCGGGCTTCGCGCTCGGCAACTCGGGTGATTCGCAATGTGACGGTGATGATTAGCCTCGCAGGTACTTTGGAGTATGCCTTTAGTCATCGGAGCATCGCTCAACTACCCCTTTCCGTTGCTGCATCCTACTCTTGGAGCTTGATAGTGAACCACAACACAATTGCGAGGGCCATGATCATTTCCTAGTGTAGGCCAACCACATGGGCCATCGCTTTCATGCATCGTCATTTGCTCCGCAACCCCATCCTTTGGCAACAACTTAGCATGATGGCTTCCACCCTCTCCTCATCTATCCTATGCCACTACTTCATGGTCGTTCGTTAAGGATCTGCATGCTTCTTTGCCCGAGGCATTATTGTGAACTCAAAGCTGAAGAGGCAAGAGCTAGAGGACAATGAAGCCACAAAGTACGAAGGAAAGGCATCAAATCAAAATCACAAGAAGTGCAGAGGAGGCAAACTCATCACGGACCTACATCGGAGACACGATAGCTAGCATCGAGGAAGTGGCAAGCGACATAAGTGACCTAGTGAATGTGGCAAGCCACGAGGAAGTTGGCACCTTAGATGGACGCCTCGTAAGCCTAATAAAGGAAGGTCGCATCCGACTCGTAGTAGACTACCAACCTTTCGTTGCTCTACATCTGGGTCAACACTAATGCATATATTGAGTGGCCCTTTCGTTATTCTACATCTGTGTCGGTGTGGCTCGACAATTGTATTGATGTCGATGCTGATGTAGAGCGACGAAAGGAGCGCTTTGCATTTGTGCATCAATCTACACCTGCGTCGGCGTCACTCAACAACTGCGTTGGTGTCGTCACAAATGCAGAACGATGAAAGAACTGTTTGACATCTACGTCAGCACTGCTCTAAATCTGCATCAACACGTAAGCAATTGTCATGACCTCCAGTGACGCTATTGTCCGTCACCACTGAAAACATAACTGAGATATTGAAAATATCATTTTTGTCTTTCATTTTCGTACTTTCATCGGTCAAATTTATAGCCTTAGAATAAATAAAATTAGATGTTTTATTTTTATAACTATATGATTTGAATATAAATTTTTTAACTGAAATTGGGATACTAAATAAGTCTACGATGTAATTAATCCGAATTAAGCGGGGAGGACTCTAACTCAGAGCCGCCTTCCCGTTGATGAACCCAAAGCGCGAATTAAGCTGCGACATGTGAGCGGCGCGCCTCCAACCAAACCGGACGGACCATAACGATTCAAAGAAGAAGCACAAATGGTGGTGGAAGTCGTGGGAGGTTCTGTCGCTCCCTTCCGTCACATTCGTCATCTCTCTCTCTCTCTCTCTCTCTCTCTCTCTCGGGCGTGCGAAAACCACGATACAAGACGCGGGTTTGCATATGATTGATGTACTTGAGCTGAGCTCAAGAAGGACCAGCATACTCCAAGAAGAAGCTGTTGAGTGGTCTAAAAAGGACCAGCATACTTCAAGAAGGAGACGTTGTTGTTCTATAAGAAGCAGCCACAGTAGGATTTTAGCTGAGCTCGACTTCACTTCTGACCCCATCAACTCCGCTTCGCCAAACAAGCCCGAATAGTTGTGTCTCGCATCGTTACACTGACATGACACCAACAATTATGAGTGCAGCTCTCTCTCTCTCTCTCTCTCTCTCTCTCTCTCTCTTCTCTGCCTCGCTATATTATAAAGGTGTTACGTAAAGGACATGTCAGCCTTATTGCATCAATGTACGTGCATATGATGTGATCTTTCCTGTGTCACAATTATAATGATCATCTGTGTGATGGTAGCAGAAGTTTTGGGTAGTATTGTGCTGCGTATGACGATCAAACTGGTTAGATATTATTTCACTTATTTATTGTCGATATATATATATATATATAACACCAGTCACTTACTATATCTCATGGTTTTGAGGATATAAAAGAAGAATATGCCTCATATATGGGCTTAAACTAAGATAAATTCATGATGATCAAAACTCTAAGATGTCTTTTGTTCATGTCCTCTACTCAAATTATTTTGAAATTAATATATTTGAAAAACATTCTCCAATGTACTAAAAAAATTCACTATTTAGTCTAAAAGATTAAATTGTTACAAAAGAACATGATACATATATATATATATATATATATATATATATATATATATATATATATATATATATATATATATATATATATATATATATATATATCAACATCCTCTCATGCATAAATTGAAATCTGAGTGTATAATATAAACCTAAACGAAGAATGAATACTATACAAATATTTTTAATTAAATATAAAAAAAGAAAGAGATATAGGATTCAAACTCATGACTTACTCTAGTATAATTTTAAAGATTAAATTATATTAACATTAATCCGAAAGGTTTAAGCTGTTAGGAATGAATCAAATTATATACTTAGCATTCACTCAAAGTTCCATGCAAGTAAACTTTTTATAGTTAAATAAATTGAATAATGAATCAAGAGAATGAAGATTCTCTACTTTTTAAAAATGGATGCCATGAGATAAAGGCCTCACCACAGTGCTGTTCTTGTGAGATCCATCTTCATGGCTTGGACAATGACATCCAAGATGCCAAACACATCTCTTTCCAGGAATTCCTGCACAAAATGATCCATACACTTACAACAAAGGGGTGATTATGGTTGAGTGCAATTTGTCATCAAATGTAAGGAGGTCAAACTCATCATCATGGCCAGGCAATGATTGCATTGGATATGGTTAGATCCATTCTAATGATGTAAATACATTAGTTTATTCCTATTAATTTGCACTCATAATTGTTTGTTTGAATGGAAACACATGATGAGTATGAATTTGAATTGGACTTTAGGTTTGTATGGATGAGAATGAATTAAGAATATAAGATGATAATAATACTATGAAATAGTTAACACTAATTCAGTATATATCAATCATGTTTTTTCATGGTAGGTAAAAGGCAAGTATGAAACATTTAAAACAAAAGCAGCAAAGTTCTTTATGATCATATTGGCAAATATAACTTTTTAACTTGTATCCAAGGTCAAGTTTTTGCAGGTAGATATATTGAACATTACATATATGCTAGTATGTATGACTCTCTAATTTCTTTAGTAGACAAGTTAGGTTGAGCCATCCTCTTCATGCAATTAGAACTACCCAATCAATAAAATTATATAATTAGATTAAAAATTAAAATATTTATTTTTTAATATTTGGCTACCCAACAAAAGTTATTAGATTTTTCAAATCATCCACTTCATTAGTTACTATAATGCTACAACAACAACAACAAAAAAAGGCTTCAAGCATATACTCCAAATCATGATTCATTATTTTGGTTATTTGACCCATATTTTTCTCGTTTGTGCCAATATTATTTACTAAGGATAAAAAGAAGAGGAGATAAAAAAAAAAAGAAAGAAAAATGCAAGGAACTATTGGATGAGTAGACCGATGACAATAAGCGACACAAAGAAAGTCAGTACATATGGGATAATATGATTTTTATTAAGATTATAGATATAAAAAAAAAAGTTTAAGTCATAAATAAGATTCACATGATTTATCAAAGTGATATACTAGTTATTTATCTCGACCATTCTAAAAGAAAGATGTGGTTGATGTTCGAACTAGTAAATATCTATGGGCATACATCCATCCGAATTAAATAAACCAAATAATGAGATAAAAAGGTAATTAATTATCAATGGACAAGCTTGAATCATCCAAATGTCCATATCAATTGTGAATTTATGTGAAAAGATTTTATCTATGTAAATTTTAGTTGGATAAAACTTGTATCTTCAATTATTTTATGAGACAGGAAAACCTATCAATTAAGATTAACATGATTGACATTCATCTCAACATTCTTGAAACTATACAATTTGCTTAGGGAAAATAAGCTCCAAAATCATATATAGCTCCTGTTGTAGATAATTGGATATGAGAAATGCTATGTGGATGTATGGAATCTTATGTGTACCAAAGTTTTTAGGATTTATCTCTGTGAGAATCTCAATGATGAATACTAGGGTTTTTTTTTGGGAATCTCAAGGCACATCTCACACAAAGAAAGGACCTCTTGATCTCAGAGAAAACAAAGAAAAAATAATAATAATAATAACATTTGAATTTCTTCATTCAGAAGAAACAATGGGCTCCACAATTTAGCTCATAAGGTTTGATAAACATGAATCAACATCCATTAGATCAATTCAAGTATACAGCACAAAAAGATATTAAGTTAATGATGAAAAGAATAAAAATACTTATATATATTGTTTGCATAAAATAGGGGTTGAATTCCATATGTTTTGCTGAAAAAAAGAGATTAGTTGCTCCATCATCCAAGACAAGAGACAGTATGACTCCACATGAGGATGCTTCCTTTGAAATTAATTTTGGAACTTGGACAACACAACCATTGACACCTTATGATGGACAAAAGTTCTATGGATGCATTATACATACATACATATATATATATATATATATATATATATATATACACCTCATCTCATGGTAAAATTAGTCCATGGATGGGAAAGTTACAATGTGACTCAACCTGTTTCACATACATCATACACACCTAAATCATGTGGTAAATGGATCCCAGTGCATCCCCACTTATATTGCAAGATGTTGATCTTCTTGTCTTGGTCTCAAAAGACCAACTCCCCACCTACTCAATCACATTGACAACTAAAAAAGTTGGTTCAATGAGTGTGTGCATGACAGAGAGAGAAAGATATATATATATATATATATATATATATATATATATATATATATATATATATATATATATATATATATATATATATATATATATTGTTGAAGTTATCTTAAACTACAATTGGACACCATCATTTTGTCATCTTGTGGATCCATTGTCCCTCTTATTTGGGAAAAGAAGCATGACCTTTCATTAACCAAGCATTAAGTGTGTCATACAATAATAAACAAGCAAAACATGGTGTCATAAATTATTAGGCTCTTTGGTTGCATTTGTCCACCCAACATGTCGCTCATGTGTTCATCTATTAGGCATCTTGTACTTTCATTGTGTGCTCTCCAACTTGGCAATGTCATCAACACATTATGTTAATGTATATATATATATATATATATATATATATATATATATATATATATATATATATATATATATATATATACATATACAGAAGAAATCCTGTTAAATGATGTGGCTGGTGAATTGGACAGCATAAAGTAATCATTCACAGTATGATCTATTTATTATTTCGTGTTGGAATCACTTGTACATGTTTAAAGAATTGAATCACTATTCATCAGCACTTGGAAAACATTGATTGGTGGTACGATCCAACACAGATATTTGTTGAGAGCAGAGAAGACTTTGGGTTGACAAAATCTCGGAGGAGAGAGAGAGGTAGGTGTCTCCCTGTCGTGTACTTTCTCTCACATGCATTTTGTATGTTGGTGTAGCTTAGTAATCGTTCACAGTGCTTTGTAAGCGGGAGAATGACAACACATAAATTCCAACTATTCTGCCATCCAAACTTATCCTGCCTGAATCGAATCTTTATAAGAGTATCTCAGCAATAGGAATCCGCTTAGATAATCTTATCAACAGTTTGATCATCACCTTCTAAGAGAATAGATTTTGCATTCTCAAAAGAATTTATTCTCGAACGAGTCTGAATTGTGTGTGTCTCGAAAATCTATGTTTTTTCGAAAAGAAAATTAGATAGTACAGAAAATACTAGCGAGAAAACAAAACATGAGGAAGAAGATCCACTGGGATTCCGTGGCACAGCCATGGCCGGCCACTGTGCCACCGTCTCCAGGGGGGAATGCTTCGAGGGCAATGGCACCAAACACAAGAAGACACGCTACAGTGGCGTGGCTCCACACTGTGAGAGCCTTTGTCCCGTTGCCTCCTTCCTTCCTTTCTCTCTCTTCTCATCATCCTCCTCCTCCTCCTCCTCCTCCTCTGTTTTGCATCCTCATGTCTTTTCGTCCTCTGTTTCTGGGTGGGCAATTGAATACGAGGTACTACTGCAGCAGCAGCGGTGGCTCCTCTCTACCTCCTGCTGCTGGTGGGCTGAGGACACGGTGAGTGGCCCTCTTGACATTGCCAAAAGGAGGAAACGTGGGCCTCCGTCGTACGCCTGAATTGGATTTTTGTGGAAGCAAACACCCCCTTCTTCTCCTCCCTCCCTCTCTTCCTCTTTTCATCTCCATCCGTTGTTCCTCTTCGATTCTTATGTGTCTCGTTTTGTGAAGCCTACAACTCTCTTTTATTTATTTATTTATTTATTTATTATTATTATTATTATTATTATTATCATTATTATTAACAATAATAATAATATTGATGATCTATTGTCATCATGCTTTCATCTACAAAATATAAAACGCCATGTATGGGTATGAGAGTTTCAAAATATTTATATAAAAAAATTAAGAAGAAAGAAAAGCAATCTTTACCCACAAGATCATAGTTATAAAACTCCAAACGAAACAAAAAAAAATCAAGCTCTCGATTTGTTCAATTCACTAATTAAATTAATTGAGTTTTTTAAAATATTACAATATTTTTATTTATCTTATTAAATATATTTATTTTTTTACGATACCTAAAATAAAATGGAAAGCTTGCTATTGGTAACCCCTTATTATAGGCAAACATTTTTAAAAATAATAAAATATAATTTTACTAAACTCAACCTCTCAATTATCGATCATTTTGTTATTTCCTATAACCTCTTATTTCATCTACCGGTCAATCATTTCGATCAGTTGAAACCCTAACTGCATTGATGTCACTTTACCATCTGATGCCACTCGATGCTCGATCAAGAGGAAGGTACCGCTTGATGTTGATGTCACTCGATCGCTCATACTCACACTTCTTGTTGTTTATCTTGCTCAACACTACTCATTGTTGCTTGGTTACTTACCACTACTTGCTCGATCGCTCGATGCCTGACATCACTCATCAGACGTCGCTTGTTGCCAAAGGTCACTTGCCACTTGATGTCACGTTTCAAAAAGAGGGTATTTACATTCATCCATCCGTAGGTACAGGGATATTTTCAAAATATTAAAAATTTATAAAATAAAATTATAATTAGTAAAAAAGGTTACCAATATAAATATCTTAAAATCCTCTTATATTTATTATTCTCTCATCCTCTCCACCTACCCCTCCTCTATCAGTCTCTCTCAATATAATTATGTTATATATATTTATAAAAAAATATTAAACCTATGATCCATGTCACAATAAGCATACAAATAGGGAAATAAAGAATCAATATCTTTGACCAGATTCATTAGGCTATATATACTGAAAGTTGTGATGTTGTGATCATGTATTTAATATGCTTCTTCTAAAAAAGAATAGTATGAGTTATATGATGTTGCTAATGCACCATCACAACCTATGTTTATTGTGGCACCTCTAACTTAGTTTTCAAGCATTACTTTCCACAAAACATAGGACAATATAGTGGAAATGCTAATACAGATCAAACATAGCTCAAACTCGTAATCTTGAATTAAAATATCGTACTGATAAAGATCAATATCAGCAGTTAGAATCTTTCTTTCGATGGAATTAAATGTGGTATTGCTTTTTGAAGCTCATCAGATGAGATCAAAAACAAAGAATATTAGGGGGGGAGTGATGAGACACTCTTAACAGTAGTATTTTTAACCTGTTTTTGGTGTGGGAAATCAGACTGTATGCTTTCTTTTTCGATTTGGTTAACGTGGGGGAGCAGAGTAAGGAAGGAAGGGATTGTTTCCTGTTTTCTACACCTGCAGCAATAAAAGAAGGTGGTGTTGGAGTGAATGGGAGCAGCAGCTCCAACATGACATGAGTGAGTGAGTGGACTGGGACAAACAGAGAGACACGAGAGAGGAGAGAGGAGAGAGGAGAGAGGAGAGAGGAGAGAGGAAAGAGGAGAGAGGGTGAGTGGTAGGCACAGACGGGGGATATCATTCGCCAAGATTGCCTCCAAGAAAAGGCAAAAGAAATAGTAGGATAAATCTCTTCCTGTCAATTCATACAACACGGACTGGTGAAAGCTCCTTGTTTTTATGCAGTATCTTTCAGCTGATGCCTACCTTTGGGGCTGTAAGCTCTGTCAAGCTGTTGCCTTTTGGGCATCAATCTTCCCCTCCTCTGCGGCTTTTTACTCACATCAGTCTCCCCTGACCTTTGTTTCGTAGTTAGGAGAGGTAGCAAGCAGCGGGGAGAGGGGATGTGTGGATCGTTGATATAGACTTGTTCAGGTAGCGAGGTGTTGGCTCCAAAAAGAACATAGTGTGGCGTCGACAGGAGGAGGAGAAAGGAAAGATTGGATCTTCGTGAGTGGAAAAGGTGCGATTTTACCGAGCCAGAGAGCTAAAGTTCGCTGTTTTGGATGGAAGGCGCGTGGGATCTCAACGATGCGGCGTCGGACGAGGAGGACGAGAAGGGGAAGGCCGCCGGAGCCACCTTGGCTGAGGCGGAGAACGACGACTCCGGCTCCTCCGTCGTCGTCATCGAGGCGTCGGAGGAGCGGGAGGACGACAGCGGCGCCGGGAGAATCTTCGGGTTCTCCATCTCCGGCCGCCGCGGCGAGCAAACCTCCGCGGAGAGCGCGCCCGCCGTCGTGACTCACCAGTTCTTTCCTTTCGACGACGTGGAGGAGGCTCGGGCCGGCAAAAGCTCGGGGGCTGCGCCGGCTACTCGCGCCCGCTGGGCAGGGGTCAGGGTCTGCCACTCCTCGGAGCCGATGGTGGCCGGAATGGTGACGGACGCGCCTCCGCCGGTGAAGAAGAGCCGGCGAGGTCCGAGGTCGAGGAGTTCCCAGTACCGGGGCGTGACCTTCTACCGGAGGACCGGCCGGTGGGAATCCCATATCTGGTCAGCTTCACTTCTTCTTCCTCCTCTCTCTTCAAAGCTTAAAAGTACATAGAAAAGAACTCTGGATTTGTGAGTTTCTTGTCAAAATCTCTCCCTTCTTATTTGCAGGGACTGCGGAAAGCAAGTTTATCTGGGTATGTATGAGCCAAGATTTCGTCAAAATTCCGAAGCTATTGAAAGATTTGATTTTGTTCTTGATCGAGTTAGAAATGAACTTTTGTTGATTGCTTGCCATGTAAATGTGTTTGTAGGTGGATTTGACACTGCATATGCCGCAGCAAGGTCTGTCCATCACTATGTCTTACAGTTGACTTCATTCAATTTTCGATTAATTCTTTGTGCAACAAGAACTCTAAGTTTCAAGAGATTCTCCAAGCAGAGCTTATGACCGAGCTGCAATCAAGTTTCGGGGATTGGATGCCGATATTAATTTTAGCTTGGATGACTACGAAGAGGACATAAAGCAGGTAATGGTAGGGAAGATGGCAAATCATGCATCTATTCTTTGTTTGTTGTTTGGATCCCGTTTTGCTTTGTGTCGGTGCGCAAGGATGAATTATAATTAGACAAAGCGGGTTGATGGCTTGTAGCAGATGGGCAATGTCACGAAGGAGGAGTTCGTTCAAGTGCTTCGACGCCAAAGTACCGGGTATCCCAGAGGGAGCTCCAAGTACAGGGGAGTCACTTTGCACAAGTGCGGGAGGTGGGAGGCCAGAATGGGGCAGTTTTTTAGTAAAAAGTATACCTTTTCTTGAATTCTATGATTTCTACCGTGTTTTCCGAATCATTATAAGGATTTGGGTTGTAGCACGGTCGTTCCGGTTGTCTAATGTGTGCCGCCTTTACGTCTTAACAGATACGTGTACCTGGGACTCTTCGAAACTGAAATTGAAGCTGCTCAGTATGTTAAGCCATCGATATTTCAGATTGTACTCGTTAAGTATCTCGAGAATATATTGATCTCAGTTAATTCCATATTGGAGTTTTCAGAGCTTATGACAAGGCTGCAATCAAGTTCAATGGGAAGGACGCGATAACAAACTTCGATCCCAAGATATATAAGAAAGAACTTGATATTCAAAGTGAGAAAGTATTCGCTTCGTAGTCTCCTTTAATCTACGATGTCGTTCATCTAACCGTGTGAGAAAAACGTCTTTCAGCTGAGCCTCCTGAACATAATCTCGACCTAAGCTTGGGCGGATCAGGCTCCAAAAGGAATTACATCGAAACAATCGATGATGAAGGCACAAACATTGTTGATCAACTACAGCACATGGCCTCTGATTCGGAGTGGAACCGCAACATGATACCCAAGGTATAATTCTTGAGCCAAATCTTTTACTGCTGCTCCCAGAAAACATCGAATCAAATAGGTTTTGCAAGTTTGGTCTCCGCAACTCATGTCTGTTTCTCACTAGTTTGATGGCAAGCATAAGCTGCCTGATGGAAAAGACAGCAGAAGTGGCTTTCACCATGTTAATGGCTTCGTTCAGTCTCCAAGCCTTTTTAAGACGAACGAGGTGTTCAACTGTGCACCAGTCCAAATGAACATCAACACGTCCCCGATGTTCCAGATCATTCCACAACAATTGAATCCATCTAGTTTTTACCAAGTTTGTAGCCTCCCCATCAAATTGAGTTCATCTACCATCTTCTTCCTTGATTCACTATAAACTGATCTTAGGGTTCTCCTGCTTGTTTCCTGGTACAGTGTCCTGGCAGCAGCGATGGGGAAAGATCCGGAAAATGGCTTTCATTATCTAGTGGTGGTGAGCAACATCTGCGGCACCCGTGCTGGGGACAAGGCATGGAGATTAGCTATGGTTCGCAATGCCATCACCTCAATCGTTTGTCACCACTAATTTTGCAGCATCATCAGGATTCCCACCACAGATAGCAAACTCACCCTCCCAATGTGCAAAACAAGAAATGGCATCTAGATTTCCATCCAACCTGGTCGAAACACGGAACAGCATTCAATGATGCTATCAATTGTCTTTGGCACAGAAGGACCCACCCTGTCTTTGTTTTGTTTCAGCTCTCACCTCAGAAAACCACAGCACCTCATCAAACCTTTGCGACTCCTTTTGTGTGTAATCGGCACGGGATCGAGGAGCTTAGAGTGTGTGTGGGATGGATGGATGGATCAAATTGGCTTCTTTTGGCTCACCGATCAAAATGTCGAAAGCTTTGGGTCTTCATTTATCTGTTTGTTGCTGTATTTTGTTCTAGTTGACCAATAAGTTGAATTCTGGAGAGTGAACTATGGCTTTGTAAAGGAGTTAAGAGGATTATTAATGTTAAGCAAAATGGTGGTCATATGTGAGAGCTCCAATGGAAACAGTATGTGGTCCTCTGGATCAGTAAAAGAGATTGTGTTGCATCTTCTAAGTTTGGTCATCTGCTTCTTTCTTTCTGAGTTGAATGTGAGCATGATGTTTCATGTAAACTTCAAGAGGACTCGAAGAAGCAAAAGAGATTACTCTTTCAACAGAGTCAATACTTCATATTTAGAATATAGACAAGCAATGATAGAGAGGGAAGAAAATAAAACCAAAAATATGCTCAATATTGTACAATTAAGTGTGTGTAATCTGATCAAGATGTAAGCTGACCAGAGTTAGTTAGTTACCTTATGGGTTTGCATAAGCTCTGCTCTCTCTCTCTCTCTCTCTCAAAGTCTGTGGCATGAATGGGGTGCACTGGGTTTCAGCTCCCATACCAAGTTCGGGTTCCTGCTCTTGACCTGTAGTAGTTGGCACTCAGCTGTTTCATCTCTCTCTCTCTCTCTCTCTCTCACACACACACACACACACACACCCCTACAAAACCAATAGCAAAGGAAGGAGATGGTGTTGCAGCAATCTGAGTTGGAGTTGCTTGTTTTGACATGTAGTGGTTGGCATTCAGCTGTTGCAGTGGTCCTACTGCGGGTTAGATGGGCATTTGCAGTGGCAGCGAGGGAGATGCTTTCTTTCTCCCCCCTCAGTTAAAACTCCTCCGGTACTTCATCTTCCAACCCTATAATAATTCACTAGATATTATTGCTCCCATGCAATCTACAGTGGTCTTCAGCTTTTCATGTGAATCTTGTACTTGTCTGCTGCTCTCCCTGGCTTTCCTTTTCAGTGCATCATGGTAGTAACTTGACCCAGACATAGAGATGAAAGAGAAAGGTTGATTCCACACACACACATTTATATGTCTATCTTTCTTTCTTCTTGCCTTTTGCTGTGCACTTTCTCTGTTCAGACTTGAGAGAGAGAGAGAGAGAGAGAGAGGTGTTGTGGAATCATCGAACTTAATTTAGAATTTTGTTGTATTGGGATGTTGAAATGAAAATATTTATATTGAATAGAGAGTGAGTCTGATAAGCATCGAGTGGAGTTAAACAATGACAAGGATCATCAATGTGATGTATAAAAAGGCGAGATTTGATATCATGATGATAATAATATTAATATGGGGTTCCTTTGCGAGTTGAATGAATGATCATGATTTTAGTTGTTGGTCGAAGTCCTCGTGCATACACCAACTTTATCACATGTGGAGGTTGTACCAATCTCTCTCTCTCTCTCTTAGAGGCTGATGTATGTGTGTCTGCTGCATACACATGACTCACAGACGCACACACACACACACTCTCTCTCTCTCTCTTTCTCTCTCTCTCTTAGAGGCTGATGTATGTGTGTCTGCTGCATACACATGACTCACAGACGCACACACACACTCTCTCTCTCTCTTAGAGGCTGATGTATGTGTGTCTGCTGCATACACATGACTCACAGACGCGCACACACACACACACTCTCTCTCTCTCTTAGAGGCTGATGTATGTGTGTCTGCTGCATACACATGACTCACAGACGCACACACACACACACACTCTCTCTCTCTAGGACAGGAGGAGGATGCTTGGCCACTTGAAACCAAAGAAATGGCCAAGATCAAGTGACATGACAAGATCTTTTTGCTCAATCCCCTTCTCTATATGCCAGCCTTCCATTTTGGCCTGATGAGGATCCCCAAACACATTAGCCGTCTGATGTCCAACGTTCGAGTCCTTGTCATGGTGGTTCACCTCACCCTTTATTATTATTATTATTATTTCATTTACTCTCGCAAAGTATTCTTTATTTTTTAATTCATGAAAATTTTAGATTCTTCCCTGTTTCTTTGTTTGTTGCCTCGGTCGCTTACCTCGTTCTCTTGGTATCTCTTCTTCTTTCGTACGTCCTTTTTTTATTGGAACCACTAGCTCTCTATCGAGTTCATAATTGTAGATGGAAAGAGGAGAAGAGGTGAGGGCGACGACGATTGCACCGATAAAAAAGAAAAGATGAACGATGGTGAAAGAATATAATGACCAAGATGATAGAGAAAAAAGGATTAAAGAAAAAAATAAAAGGAGACGAGAGTGACGAGACCTTACGATAGAACAAAGACGACTATGGAGGTGGAGGCAACAATCCACAGATAAAGGCTAAGGATAGTTTTATCTTTTAGAAAATATAAGAAGCTCTTAACAAATAAATGAAAAAAATATGCTCACGAGAAAAAAAAAATCAAAATAATAAATTCGTTTAGAATTTACCTAAGGTTTACCATGGTTTGATTCGAATCAAAACCATATCAAGCCAAAACTGAAACAACTCAATGATTCGTCGGTTCCAAACCAAATCGGAACTAGTCCTAGATGGTTTGTCGGTTTCAGACTGAATCGGAATTAGCCTCGAGTGATTCGGTTTTGATTCTTAGGTTTGAAATTTCGAATCACATAAATTTAACTTATTTTTAATTAAAAAATAATTATATATATATTAAAAATTTTAATTAAAAATAAAGAAAAAAAAAAGAATGTTTAAACCAGAAACGCATGAACCGAAACCAGAATCGTCGATTTCGATTTTGATTCCGGACTTTTATCGGTTCGATTCTAATTCTTGATTTTGGGAATCGATCGATACATGATTCAGATTTCATAACTGACCCTTATGGATTCAATTTTAATTCCAGGCTAAATTTACCTTTTCTTTCCACATTTCAGGTTTGGCACTGCCACTCCTATGGGAGAGAAGAAGAATAGTAGAGAGAGAGAGTGTGTGTGTGTGTGTGTGTTTGGCCTATGGCAGAGGAGACGGTACGTAGAGAGAGAGAGAGAGAGAGAGAGGGGAATCCATGCATGTGACCGTCCCTGCATGCACACAATCGTTGGCTTCCTCGCACTCCACGCTCATGACGACTCCTTCAATAGCAGCAACACTTGGCCAGTGATGGAGGCCGTCCAACCCCTTGCGTTCATCGAGGCCGCTGTTGGTCTTCCTCGTTATGAGATCCCACGTAAAGAACTGTGTGCTTAGGTCTGGGAAGATGTGCTGCATCTCCTTTTATTTTCTTCTTTTGTTGCAAGGAAAGCATCACCTTAAAAATGGAGTATCTGTAGCTGATACTAACATGTCTTGTGGGACAGCAACTTCTTCTCATTCATGCTAAAGATTATGAGTTAGTACTACAAAATGGAATTGTTGTCTTGCAATCAAATATGACAGTGAGAATTAACTTCCAATTTCATGGAAAACTAGGCAACAGTTCCATCATGTCTTCTTGGTCTTTACATCATCTCTCAACCTACATAAACTATTGACTCATGCTAACACCATGTTACTAATTCAAATGCCTGCCTGGTCTAATTGAAGTGTCAGATTCATCAAGCTTACATGCAAAACACCTCTTACAATTTAGAACAATATATTGCCCGATCAAAATCGATCGAGACCGATATTTAAAACAACAATCTTTCTGCTCTAACTCCTTTCGTGGTTTATACAGATGAAAGACATTCAAGCTTCTGTAATAATAGATGTGTGCCACACAACATCTTCTGTTGTACCCTTTACAGACAAAAAAATATTTCAGCTTCATTTGTGTTGTGGGAAGAAACAAGATCTCTCTTTTACATATCACTGGACAGTGAAAAGAAACTTCAATCACAGATTGTTACCTCACAATAACAATAGAGAAGCATGGGGAAAAGTTTTCATCACACTGTGAATGAATTAATACATGGGACCTGGAAATATCTCTCCACCACTATAAACAAAATACAAAAAATTACAACAAGATTATGCCAGGCTAAATGGCCAAAACCTTCTCAGATCTCCACTTTTAGTAGTAACACACTTAGGTAAAGAACAAACAATACAACTACCAAGTAGCAATGTCCAGCTTCATTCTCCATCCCAGTTCATAAGCAGCATTTTCTCTTGAAGGGTTGTCACACTTTACAAGTGACTTCGGAGGCTCCACGAGGATGCACTTATCTTACCAACAAAGAGAAGATCTTTACATTCCAGACCAACTATTTGGCGTCTCATTATTGGTGAAGGCAAACATGAGCATGCGGCTGATAGTATTTTTCTTATAATATGCTTACCTATATATGTATGTGGTTTACTTACGAAGAAACATCATCCTGTAAACATATACAAAGTTAATTTCTCCATCAACTAAAAAACCAAAGAAGGGGTTGTCAAGGCTTACTTGCATTTTGATTTGCTGTAAACAGTTTCTATGCAACTAACAACCTGTTTGGGAACAGGTTGAGTTGCACTAGTATACTTTGTATCACAAAATGTCCCGAAGAGGCAGGGTCCTACGTTTTGCCCGCTTGAATGTTTCATCACTATGCCGGATTGACTCAGAGAGTTTCCATGGTTTCTGCCATTTCCATTTGAACTGTAGTAACCACTGATGGTGGCTTCTTTTCCATCTCCAGAGCTTGCCTCCCTGGCCTACTATTGCTAGTTTCTTTGCCAAGGGCAGTTGTGTGATCGGCACCATCTGCAGTCAGAGAAGACCTCTTCGGTAACCAAATTGAGAAAAGACTTGGAGTTTATCTTTGTTAAGTGCATGGAGCGAACCTTCAGGGGCCGATGGTCAAAAGCTGCAGTCCCTTTGCTTGGGCTATTAACAATACCAGCAGTGTACTTCAGTTGTTTCTGTGCTGGTACTGCTACCAGAGACAATGGGTCACTGGTTTCATCAGCACAGTGCTTCTGAGAACCATTTGAGCTCACCTGGAATTTATGACATGAAGAGTTTCAGAGGATATATTGCAGGCCTAATCAGTAGTACATTGGCTATCATGTCCATGACAACAAATCCATTCATATGTTTATGCAAGTAGGCATATACTTAGTGTGTCTCATGTACCAACTTCCTAGAAAAGATATAAAAGCCAATGAATGGCTGGGCTCTTCCAACATGGCTTTTACTTATGATTTATTTCTTGTATCTTCTTTCTGGCTTTGTATTGGACTGAATCCAATTCTCTTATCGGCCCATCCATGACTTCTCCTAGTACTCTCTTGATCTAAACTGGATCTCAGGATCCATGGTAACAACCATCTTTTCACACACAGACTAGGCAATGTGCCATAAATAAACAGGCCTTGTGGTTTATAACTTCACAGAAGATATTGCAAGTGTGACCTCAACCTGGTACATGTTTGCACATGATTTTTGTTGCATAAATTTTCATCTCAAATGTATCATTAGGAGTTGTCGGGCAAGTTTAGACATTCAGTTTGAAGAATTCACTGACGTATTCCTGTGCACACTAGATTATTGCTGGTGGATACATTCTTTTCTGTGTCATAAGGACATGGAAAAACCATGTGTACCAGAAGGACTTCAATCTATTCTTAGACAAACCTCTATAACCCATATCATTTCTAAGTCCTACCCTTATCACTGTTCTATTTTACTGATATCTTGTTGCTTGTTTTTCTGCATAACCCAGACCATTTTTGAATCCTTCTCTTGTATTATTATTATTTTTTGAGATCCTATTGCTTGTATTGTTATTTTGCTTTACATACATGGCAAATAAATCCGAAAATTCTTTATCTTTTTATAGTTATTAACTTTCTACTATTAAGCTTACAAATTTCAAGGTTACAGTACCTTTTCAGTGCCTAAGTGCTCTGCATTCTCTACTAAGTATTGGGCCTTAGTTCAGATTCTAATTTATACTTGACTGCAAATTTAAAATTTGCAAGAACTTAATCTTCATGGTTTACAACAAGATACAAGAACTTTATCTATGGTATTTATTACCATAAAGACTGAATATTAGCTCACCGAATGAGATGTGGCTAATGCTGTTGCAACAGCTTGCTCTTCAAACATTTTTTGCTTCTCCATTTCTTTCCTCCTTGCTTCACTGAGTCGAAGAAGACTCACAAGTTCATTCAGTTGCTCCTTTAGTTCCTTAATATCAATTTCCTTCTCCCTCAACTTGCACCTGTTCCATATATATATAATGTTTAGTGCATGTGGATCAAGCAAAAATGTAATGAAGTCAAATAAAATGGGACATAGTTCAGAATTTGGCCCTAGAGACTAAAAGGCCTTCTAACATGTAAGTTTTATGCATTGACATTGCAATTTGCAATTATCAGCAGTCTTGAACTGACTACTAAATCACCTTTATATATAAAAAAAGCTGAGAATATAATCTGCCTTCCTTATTTTTACTGCTATATAATCAGTATAAAAATTATAATCAATTCAAGCAATATAAGATATGATATTTCCTCTTTTCCATTTTCTAGTCCTTGCAAATTATAAAAAACTCAGAATAGAGCATGGTAGTGACAATGAATAGACCTGTTAAAACAGTTAAGTGAACATTTTGTTAGAATAAACCAGCAAATCTTATGACGATATTGTTCATGAAAGCAAATATTTCAAAAATAGTTGGAGTAGAACCTCGCATCTGCAGCAACATTAAACACATAGTGAAGCAAGCTCTTTGCTTCTCCCATGGACCGCAGCTGATTCCACCTTCCATGTCCTGCGAATGCACGCTCACGTTCCTCTGCCTCTGAAAGCTGGGAAGCCATTGCCACAAGCATGTTTGATGATATGCTCACCATGTTTTCCAATGATGCAATTCTTGCTAATCGTGCATTTGGGGACAAAGGGGATACTCTGCACAAGGTTTGAAAAATAAACTGGACCTTTGAAATAACCTTTGCTTGATTTCCACAAATTTAAAATGATAATAATTTTGTCATTGATATCTACAAATAAGACTTTCTGAAACACATAGAATCATAATAAGATAATTAATGTTGAGAAGTATTAGCTACCTGGAGTGTCCATTCTTTACTCTTGGTGGATTACCGCTGATTGATAAAGCCTCCTCATGTTTCAGAATGGCAAGCTCCTCAGCCAAGGCAGCACGTCTAAATGAAAAGGATAGACAATTAGGACAATAAACAAACAATTTCCTGTATCCTGGATTAGAAGAAAGAAATAAATTTAAGTAATTTACATTTGACTTTGTTTCTCATATTCCTTCCGAACTTCATGCACATGCACCATAACTTCAAGCTCATGGTCCAGCCAACATTGCAGAGACTTTTCATTGAACTGAAGGTTTTGTTTAGAGTTATTATTTTGACTGCTGTTTTGACCAAGATCATACTAAGAAAATAGAAAATAACATATAGATCTTTACCTGAACACCTGATAAATGGCCATTTGTAATAACTGGAGAAGGGAAAAAATATTCAGAAAAGGACAACTGAAGACTAAAGTGTATTTTGTATTTTCAAATGCAACAAACCAAAATTCCCACCTGCTGAGGATTTTCGAGTTTCTAGCAACTCTTTCAACTTCTTTGTAGCCATTGCAGCCTCCTCTGACTTCCTCTGAAGAACCTGTAAATGTAAGGTTTCATACCCAGATGAAGTTTTGTACCAAATGCTCCAATCTAGACATATTCTGAACTCTGAAGACCGTTTTTCATATACCGATATGCATCAAATGAAGTAATTCCTTACTGAACAAAGAAAAGCCTGACCACCTTCCCCAAGACTGTCCATTCTATGAACCAGACACAATTTAATGACCCATCATTCTAACAGGGAAACACAGGTATTGGTATATGTTTTCATGTTTTCATTCTAACAGGGAATACCATCAGACAGCACACTTGTGTGCCTACTTTCATGTTTTCCAGAGCATCTAATACAATTTAAGGAAAAAAAGAGTGGCACAGTATATAAGGATGCTACAAATGGGGTCCTCGTACATATATATTGCCATTTGAGATGCAAATAACATGAACAATAGAATATAAGCTTCCTATATATCCATATAAGCTAACAAACCATCTCCATCAAAAATATTACATAAAAGATTTAATTAAATATAGCAGAATAATAACTATTAGTATAACATAAAATACATACATACACACAAACATATATATATATATATATATATATATATATATATGTTTGTGTGTTTGTAACTATGTATATATACATACATACACAAACACCTAGTTGGAAGCAACCAAAGAAACATTATTCAATGATAAAACTTAAGAAAAAGAAATACACACACTAAGAAATTTTTTAAGAGAAAGTTTCAATTAAATACCAATTTCTGTCGTTGATTCAATGCCTGAAGTTTGTGACGCTCATACTCATTTCTTCTCCCCTCCTTCCTCAACTGAGAGGGCAGATACATGAAATCAAATTAAAATTTATGGGACATCAGGAATCTAACTTTTTACATATTTTTCTACACAAATGTCTAATGATGTATAGAGTAGAAACCACCATATCATGTACAGAATAAAAACCATTTATGTACAGAATAGAAACTGTCATATTTCATAATAGCAACAACAAAAGTACTAAGAGGCAAGAGCAATGACAAAACATACATGATGCCATCCTACACTATGACATAGGCCAAAACACAGCTACACAACTGGATGGAAAAATAGTTATGGGCTAAAGCCAAATAGACATATACTGAGGCAAAATGAGATCAAGGACTACTATAACAGAATCAGAAAAATAAAAAAAAAAGAAGTGGAAACAAGTTTACATTTCAAGCCAATGTAAAACCTTGCATTAGAACATGTAACAGGCGTTGCCAATCAAGAAGTAGCATTTACCCTGCCAACCTAGGAATGACATATGCCTAACAAGCAGCTCAGTAATCCTCAAGAAATATTGTTGATGGACCGTATGATGGGGCGTGATGATATTGAATATCATATATAAATAAGTCACTGGTGTCGTACAGAAGCTTTATGAGAAAACAATTATCCATAGAAGAAATTAAACTCCAACTTGTTAAAATTTATTATATTGCAATTAATAAAACTTCGTGAGCCAATTCATGGTTTTTTTATGGATCCTTCACAAGATAATCCATGACAGATGATGCACCTGAAGTAATTCCTTCTCACGAGAAGCCTTCCACTGGCGGAACTGCTCTGCCTCTTGCTTAATCTTGTGTTGCAATTGAACCTGGAGAATAGAGACGATGAAAAAGATTCAGACAGACAGGAAAGTAGAAGATGAGAGTGACAGTGGAAGCATATATTCAGCAGAAGCAACAACCTTTTGTGCCTTAATATATTGTATTTCTTCTTGCAGCTTCTTTGCTGCTTCCTCGCTCCTTTGTTTTTGCTTTAACAATTGAACCTGGCTCTCTTGTTTCTTTTTAAGATCCAAAATCTGAAAACATCAACTTTAGTAATAATCATCTGAAAGTTGTATTGTTGCTACTAAGCCATAGAAGAATTAAAGGCATAAGTACTTAACCTGTGCTTCAAGATCTTTCAATTTCTGCAAGTGGTTGTCTGGCAACTTCTGCACTTGCCCATCCGAGGCGGCAGCAAGGTTTTCCACTTCAGCCAACAATCTATCTCTCTCTTGCTGCAATATTATTTCACAGAAGGACATGAGTTAAAGGAAATTCAGAGAAATGAAAGAAAGGTCAAATAACTACTAACCAACCTGCACTGCTCTTTTCTCATCCTCAAGCTCCATGAGTTTCTTTTTGAAGTGTTGCTTAAGAGCAAGTGTGTCAAATCCGCCAAATGTTTTCATCTCGGACTGCAGATTGAGAAATCATGGTTATCAACTAGCTAAAATATTGGCTTGTTGGCATCATTGCTATGCTGCATTTTATTGAAAATCTTCAAAGTATAATGAATTAGGAAGTACATGTTTGATAGGGAGAAAAATATCAAGTGAGAAACCAAAGGCTTACTGGAAAACAATGAATACTTGAAAGAAGACGACTTTGTGCAGATTCAATGAATCATATCCAAGCTCTTAGACTAAAAGGATGGCCCAGTGCACAAAAACTCCCACAAAGGCAGGTTCTAGGGAAGGACAATGTATACAGTTTTACCCTTCTATGCATGTACATACTGTTTACAGTTATGGACCTTAGTGTCCAGATCAAGGAGAAACCTTACTATGGTACCAAGGATAGCCCTCTAATTAGTCAATTTTAACAACCTACATATTGCCGATAATGAAGACTAATGAAAAACATAAACATAATACTATAATCAATACTGTATGCACAAAATAGAAATTCTAAAAGTTAGATGAACAAATGAATTTTACAATATCCTAATTTAACATCTAATGATACACAATATGCCTCTATTCTATAATCATGAATTACGAAATGAATAAGTATGATGACATCCAATTAAACGAGAATATCTTTTTTTCTAGGTGAAAAAGTAGCCACATTCGGATTTTTCAAGAATCACTATATTTTTGCAGAAAAGTTGGCAGAGAAATGTGAAAACTTGAATAATTTGATAGATGAAAGAAATGACATGGACCAAAGCTAGAATCTGTGGATTTCTCAGAATGAGAAACACTAAGACCAGATAAAGCTAGAATCTGTCAAGCGCTCATTATATGCATATATTCAAGCTCAAACAAGAATGCATATAGGATGGGGGTAATATGGTAATATTCCAGATGAAGTTCAGTTACACAATCTTATCAGATTTTACATGTTGAATACCTGGAAAAGAAATATTTAGTTAGCTTAGTTAATTAGTTCATCAAGCAAGCAATTACCGTAAGGAATATTTAGTTAGCTGTAATATGGTAATATTCCAGATGAAGTTCAGTTACACATTCTTATCATATTTTACATGTTGAATACCTGGAAAAGAAATATTTAGTTAACCTAGTTAATTAGTTCATAAAGCAAGCAATTACCATAAGGAATTTAATAAAATTATTTATTCACCTCTTTCTGCTCCAATCGCCTATTTAACTCATTCAACTCCTTGCCCATAGAATCTTGCAAGACTGTGTGTTCCCACTCTTTGGCTACTTCTTCATCTATTTCCCTAGAATTACCTGCTCATGCGGTGTTACATTAGGAAGCAAACTGAAAAGTTGTGAGGGATTACCAGAGAATACAGTATGACAGAAGTTTTAGTGGTTACATGCTTAAGAAATTAAGAAAAAAAAAAGAGAAAATTGTTTGATTGATCAAGTGTGACAAGGGAAATGCCTCTTAGTGTCTCAGTCATCTGATAATCAAATCCTTCTGTGGTGTGGAGGCTTCTCTTTAGACCTTCTGCTTTCAGAAAAAACATTCCAGATTTCTGCAATTTCAAGTATAAAACAGTGAGATTTTCTTATTTATCCAACTGATGAATCTATAAAACACAAACTACTAGTTGATGCAGAAGCACAAATAAAAGATACCAATGCATCAGAAATTCAAAAGATTGGTGGTTTCTGGTGTCTACTCCCGTTCAAACTTTAAAGGTTGAAACGTGATCAACAGATGTGGATGGTTGGAGGGAAGAGTGCCGCTGAAATTCAGGTGCCATGCTAGCACAACATGATCCAAGCTAAAATGGTTTATTACAGAAAGTGTGCTCTAGGCTTGGTTCAGATGTATGTTCAAAAATTCCAAACGAACCCAAAATTTGGATGGGGCTTTGTTGTGGGATCAAGCACTCATCTTGAGCTAAATATGTGTACATATGGAGTGGACTTCAATATCAGATTTCTTTGTTAATTATATTTTTTCTTAATTTCTGCTTCAAGTAGGGATATTCAACTCTTAATCAGCATATTATTGACTACCTTTTTTCTTATTGTTTCCTCTTGATTTCCAGCAAAGAACAACAAACATTTTAAACCCCAACTAGAGTTCCTAAAATATATCCACATTCCAAATTATAGCCAAGTGTTCTATTGTTGATTTTATGCAAAATTTCATTCGTATGAAGTTAGCATTAAATTCTAAGCTGCACATGAGATCCTACTACCATTGATATGATAGATTACATGCAGACCTAAAATTCAGCCCCCCAGTCTATCAGTGCTTGGTTCATTTATTAAACTTTCTTTTTACATTGAAATCTTTGTCAGTTTGTCTACTGGCAACCTCTTATTGAAGTTTTGACACACCCTTATTCTTCTTAGAAGCCCCTTACTTGTCGTGTGCTATGCCATTTAGTATACTGATATTTGTGTAATCGACTAAGTTGAACCATAACCACAAAACTTAAAACAATAAGGAAACAGAAGGTGCTGATTAATATACTTGAGAATCAATGTCAAAATGTTCATTCTGAGAGGATTGACTCCGGTATTCATAGAGTTCTCTACAAAGATCTTCGTTGGTAGCTTCTAGCCAAGAGACTTTCTCCTTGAGTGCCTGTATACGAAGACATACACAGATACAAATATTACAAAACAAAGTACTTAATAGCTAGTAGATATCGACCCAAAAACATATACAGAAGTATCAGCTGTTGATTAATAGAGTTAAGTCTGCTAATTGGTTTAACCATGTGAAATGCAAATGTCTACCTTGCCAATTGGTTTAATCATCATTATTGCCACAAAAGTGGAGCTAAATTTTAAAGACTGGCAGATACTTTGATTTCTAGTAAATATTACAATCTCACTTGCATAGCATTTTCAATTTAGGCTATGGTCCACAGAAAATCTAATTTAAGTAGGTAAAAGGAAATGAAAATCATGAAAGCTTTTGTGCAAACTTGCATGTGCATAAGCACATGCAAACTGGGAGGGAGGTAGGGAACACACAGTTACAACAGATCAGATAAGGAAACTATTACCTGAATTTCATCAGATGCTCCTTCTCCACGATAACAAGCTAGTTGAGCCTGCAAGTATTCAATATGTTGGCGCATTCTCTGAATCTCTTCTGATATTGGATTTCTGTTAACCTGGAAAGATTCCAAGAAATGAGAAAAAATTCAGTTCATAAGCAGAGAATAAAAACAATATTTCTGCTGAATGATGGCCATTAATTCACAAAAATATCAACAAAGCCATGAACTCACAATGGGTTTATTCTGGATGTTGCGAGCTCGATTAGCATACTTTAGTGTGTTAAGAGTTTCCTCTGCATTAATATCAGCAGGGCTGATACAGGCTGGAAGAAGGCAAGAAAATAGAAGTTAGACAAATAATTCTAGGATTTCGAAAGAATATGTTCATGTTCCGTATTGCGAATACAGCATCCTCACCATTTGTACTATGAAAAAAATTATAATTTCATATTCATCCACATCAGAACCATCGATACTATGTAAAAACTACGATTGAATACAATTTTGTTAATTTAAATAAATACGGGAACTCCCAACCTCATTGGTGGTCAAGGAGGATATAAGCCTCCACAACATCCAATACGTTTGACAGCTCTTCCTGCAAGTGCAGGAAGTTTATTACCTATTTCAGTAATAGCAGTAACTTTGTTTCTCCTTCCTGAATTTCAAAACTGGACAAACCACAATACCACAGAAGTAATTGCAGCTTGCAATAGTGAGATCTTGGTTATTGCACTTCTACTGCATTTATGCAAGGAGATTCCAGTAATCTTGAAAAAATCCGTATGAATCAAGTATCTAGTATTTTTATTTGTTGTTGAGGCAAGCAAATCATGCAAGAGACGACATCCAATTCAAAGCAAGATATTGCAGAAAAATATCAAAATCATTCAATTGTTAGGCACTAAGACAGGATACCTGTGTTTCCACTAATATCTGTGCTAGAACATATAATAAAATCATCAGAGAACAGTTCTTGATTCTGGAGTCTCTTTAACAGAGAGATGTATCAAATAACGTAACATTTATTTGAGAGCCCCAAGTTACCAATCTGCAGCTGAGCTTAAAATAGTGAACACAACATTGAGGACAATAGTTAATTTTACCTATCATTACAGTCCTGCTATTCCCGCCAAGTGAATCCTGCACAAAATTAAAGAGAATCAAAAGAAATTTCTTTACCATGGTCATTCAGACTACAAAGAACCTTTCAAATTCAGAAGGATGAGATACTTATGCACTTCAAATCCAAACACACTACTTGAAACTTTTGTCAAGGCTTGATTATGAATCGACGAAAATGAGACAAACAACATTTAATGAAATAGTACCAGGAACTAACTTGGAATACGTACCAATGAACATACTATAATTTTACTTTCTAATAAATATTGTAATAGTCCATCATAACCACAATAATTTAAAAAATTAAGATCATAATTCAGACCAAGTAATTTAAAATCTCAGTTGGGTACTGATGTCGATCGGCTACCAGACCTGTATGGTACCAGTACCATACAGTCATACACTGTACCATGTATGGTACAGATCAGTAGGAGCCAAATGAGAGAGAGAGAGAGAGAGAGAGCACTATGCACTGGGGAGCAATAAGGCTGAGCAGTGGAGCGATGACAGCAGTAAGGAAGAGGCAGTCACTCGGTGACACAAATGATGATGAGACAAGGAGGAAAAGGAAGAGGACGACAAGGAGGAGCAGCAGAGGAAGAGAGGAGGAGTAGGATGATGTGGTGCAGACAAGAAGAAGAAGAGGAGGAAGGAGAAAGAAGACAAGGAGCAGCAGTGGAGTAACAGAATAGGAGAAGAAGAAGAAAAGAAAAATAAAAGGGTTAAAAGAATGTACAGCAGGTATTGATACTAGGTGATAGACTTACCGCCTAGTACAACTTGGTATCATTTAGCTTACTATCCAGCAAGCCTGGTACAGTGGTCATACTGCATAGTAAGCTTGGTTTTTATTGGACCAGGTGAAATTACCCTGTTCGTATATTGGCCATCTGTTGGACCTGTAAAAATTGATTCTACCAGTATAGTGGAAACTTTATTCCTTGTCTCGAACAACTACACAAACTTCAAATTTTCAATTTCATAACCACAGTAAGAACCAAGTGGAAGATCTTATGAACATGTTTGATTGTGCAGTTATTTTCAATTTCATAAAAGGGTGAAATGCATTGACTATTACAAATGTCAATAGAGAGACTGCCAGCAAACCTGTAAGAGCCGAGTAAGTTTGCTATCACGGTATGGAACATGGGCACCTTCCTTACGCTTTTTCTCATCTCCAAGAGCACTTATGACATTTCCAAGAGCTAAAAGCCCCTTGTTAATATGAACCCCTTAAACAAGCAAGCAGTTGAACTTAAGAAACCTTATTTAATTCAAAAGGTGGTCATATCCATTAAGGGACCAGGTGAAATACCTTCCTTGAAGCGGAGACCATCTGAACCTGTTCTCTTAGCTCGTTCTGATCCAGCAAGATCAACTAGGTGGAACTTTGCACATAGATAATCCTCATTTACATCCTCAATTTGGACACCTTCAGTACTGACAATTGGACCATGTTTGCGCATCTGCTCCAACATGATTGTGAAGATAGCATGGGAACGGCTATTACATAAGGAAAATAATAAAAGAACGTAATTAAGAACAGTGTGGAGGATTACAACACAAGAATAATATATCAATTTCAAGATTGGTTCAATAAAGTGAAAAAAAGCACTTCCATTGAACAAAAAGAAACGTTTCATTCCACCACAGGATTCAACTATCTTTATCTCGTCTTTTGTATTTCTTCTATTGATGGTAACTTTTGCTTTTAGATGCTGTTGTTTACTAAAGAATTCTCATGATTCATAGTTTTCTTGCCAGTTTATGCATGAGCAAATATTGAATCAATGAATGAACGTAAAACTGACATCAGAGTCAAAACTTGAACTACCATACCCGATAAAGAAAGTTAAATTTCAGAAATGGCAGGCGATATCAATGGAGAGAAAAATAATTAGTCTTAAGTGGCATATGATGATCCACAGTCTCAATAGATTCAGTGGCTGTGAAAATTTTGCCAATTTACTGAATGATGATAGTCAGAAGATTAAAAAAGAGATCACCAAGAGTACCATGAGAGTAAGAAAACAATATTCTTGCCTGAAAATGGTAACTAAAAAAGTCTGCAGAAGTTGATGAACAAAGATTTGGCATGTTATTTTTCAGTAAGTAAATTTGCAGGAAGTATAAAGTATAAACAATTATACATTAATGTTATGTTTCGATGGTTTGTACAATTACAATAAAGCTATAATGTCCCAAGATTGATTACATGGATCTTTTGTTACCATTGAACTCTACAGAAAACCATATCCTCAATTAAATTAAGAATATTCAAATCTTTATTTATAGTTTCTAGTAAGGTTTGTTTAGGTCTTCTTCTAGCTCTCCTTGTACCACTAATAATATTTTTTTGTATTTCACACAAAAGGCAGCATTGCGAAAGCAAGTGTTTACCGTATTCAAGTATAGTTGCAGCTTTTTGCCAATAAACAAGTTAGAGCATAAAGTGATCGTATGAAGCAAGCATAAGTGGTTATAAGTTATTTCTCTTTGCTAATCTAATAATGCAGACAAGAAGAACAAATCATGCCTCGTTACAGAGGATGAACAAATAACAGCAGGAGTTGCTAATTTCTGTATTCTTAACGATAGATGCAAGAAAAGGAGTGCAACAAGGACACCACAAGTATGACATTCAAAAACTAGATCCTATTAAAATTAGTAATTTTACATTTTCAGAAAGAAAAAGGGGGATAGTGAGAGAATAAAATGTCATCTTAACCTGGACTGGTTGTTCATGTTTGTACTTCCAGTTGCACGATTCAGTGAACCTTGCTCTAGACATGCAGCCATCTCCTTTTGAATGCTAACAGAAACCTCAGTTGATCCAGCAAGCGTTATTACCCCATTTGATGCCTCACGTATCTGTACTGGAGGTTTCCCAGGGACTGTCATCTTCCCAACTTGGCCACTGGTAATGTCCAATTTGCTAACAGATGAACTATCCAACAGATCTCTCACTTCTTCCTTCAAAATCTTCATAATCCAAGACAAATTCTCAGTATCAGATTACAACAGAGGTTTATGACAAGATTGTGGCAGATTAAAAATGGTCCAATTCAATATTGATGCTCTCAAATTGCAGTTTTAGAATTTAACTAAAGGTAGTGGATGTTCCTGCCACCAAGATTGCAATTTTAAAATTTAGCTAAAGATAATGGATACTATTGCCGAAAGGAAGGAATTCAAATTCTGACACGCATAAGTGTATTTTAAATTTTATATGTTGGCAGTTAAATGTCTAGAGATATTGGCTCAGATACTCCATTTCTTAACAACAGTGCCTCAATCAAGAGCAGTGCCGACAAAAATATTCGCAAGTGGCAGTCAGTCCAATAAATACCCTGTAACTAATTATGTACTATTTTAAGTTACAAGGGTTTTCTTTGTAAGTCCTATGCATACATAAAGCACCATTTATGAAAACTTAACTAAGCAAGCTTGAATTTGCGAAGAACCGGAGGAAATTACATCGTGTTAGCTTCTACTAGTACCCAATTTAGCCTTACATAAGATTGTATACAGAAGAATGATGCATCACTGATATTTTTCGAATGGAAATCTTTCCATCATACTAAAATGAGCATAGGCTTTCAATTTTGCATGCCATGGCAATGAAGTTCACTAAGAATTACCAGCAAAGGGCCTTAAAATATATAGCTGCCATACAAGAAGCATTTGTATCTAATGAACTAAGGAATCAGGCATAATTGAACAATCAATTAAGTATATGTGAAAGCATCCACTATATGTATGGCTTAACCCATTTTATCATGTGATCATGCTGTTATCAAAGAGAAGCACACAAAATAAATATGAATACTTTTGTATGTAACATTATAATATAAAGGTAAACCACGAAAGAAATTGTATATAAAGTATAAACCACATGTGGTTCTTCCAGAGTGACTAGCGAACCAAATCAGGTGGAATAATTTGGTCTGCATCTTATATAAATTAGTAACCTAGCAAGTTTAGCACTTGGTTCTTTTATTACTGCAATAATCCATAGAATGTTAAACATATAGCCTGGACAAGTAAGATTGTTCTTGTAGCTTCAAGTTTGAGTGTTATAACTTACAAATGAATACAACTAGTTGATTTTGTTCTTTTTGTATCTTTCATCTTAGTGAAGGTGGAGGGAGGAAGGGGGAAACAAAAAGCGAGTGTGTCGAAAATTCTGCTCTCAAGATTCATGAAGGACTATAAAACACTATCTAAAATTGTTATTAATGGGCATGTAAAATAGAAATTAAAGCTAGTTGATTGCTTCAATGCACTTAAAGATGTTGGCCACTGCAAAAATAGCTCAAGCAGACAAGTACTACATCTAGCTCTGGGTCATCTTTAACGTGATCACCAAGACAGTGGATTAGCACAGCATTACTAAAGATGAATTATAACAATGGGCATGTAAATTAGAAATTAAAGCTAGTTGATTGCTTCAATGCACTTAAAGATGTTGGCCACAGCAAAAATAGCTCGAGCAGACAAGTACTACATCTAGCTCTGGGCCATCTTTAACGTGATCACCAAGACAGTGGATTAGCACAGCATTACTAAAGGTGAATGATGCATCTCACTAATGCCAAAAAAATATCTTTAGAAAACTTGGGAAAGAAACTGAAAACTTTAGAAATTAATTCCAAAACAAGGTAGCAAAGATATAGTCAACAGTAATTTTTTAATACCTCGATGAATGAGACACGCAGCTGGAATTCAGCTTGATTTCTCAGAGTCTCAATCTTGCTAAATAAGGCATTCATAACCTGAGGGATAAGCCCAGTTTGAGAATCATCCTTACATCCAGTTCCCATGGTGTATGTCTTTCCTGAACCCGTCTGTGCACATCAAGTTGTCAGATGCTTTAAAAATTTCATGATATATTGCACAAAGATTTCATTGATATTTAGCATTGGATTGTGCTACTTAACCTGACCATATGCAAGAACAGTGGCATTGTATCCTTGGAACAAACCATCAACAAGTGGAGCAACACATTCATCAAACATGAGAGATGATGGAGAAGCTGTACTCCCATACACATGATCGAAAGTAAATGAGTGGGTGCCAATTTGCACCTGCACATCAAAAACATTGCATGCATATTTATGATTTATGAAGTCAAGAAAATTAGTTGAAGGCTGCAATTAGTTTGGCCTTTCCTGGATAACATAAAAAAGGTGAATTTGTTTTCTACAAACTACAGCAGTCATAAAACATCCAACATCTTTAAGTCTCCACAACAGTAGAAAAGATTATCAAAATGTACCACTCCTCCATGTTTAGTCCAGCAACAGGCCAGTTTATACAGTTAAGCATGATACCGAATAATGATTGCAGTCTTGTCTAGCACAATCCAAACTGCAATCTCTCCCAATTACAACACACACACATGAAAAGAAGCGCATATACAAGTATTATAATTAGCAAACCTTGGTGTTGCTTATGTGAATTACTTTGGGTGACAGTGGTACTTACCAAACAGATTTAAGAAGTGGATTTTTACATGGTTACACATGATATATGATGGAGTTAGACTAATTTAAACACTTTAAAAGTGCTAGGAGACAATCAGAATATAAGCATGATTTTGAGACAATGAACAAACATGCTGAGTAGAAGCACCAAAATGTTTTGGACAACTTGTCACCACAATAAAGCTAGAGACCAAATATTTTCCCAAGGAAACATAGGACCACGGGAACTATGAAAATTTTAAATATTAGCTTTTCCTATAAAAAATTATAAAAACACTCAAAAGACAAATATTAACAAATTTAGGCTCTACAGTGTGGAACATGACAAATAATTGCTTCCTTAACCAAGAAATAGATGCTTCAAACATGTTACTAAGATATAGACTCTGTCCAAAAACAGATCCATGGAATATGTTCAACGAGCAAGTGACGTTCAGGAAGTTTTTTGGGAATTAAAAATTTTATCATGTCTTCGGGATTATGAATAAATCATCATTCTCAAGCACTTCATCTTTCCTAAAATAAGTATAATCATATCATCAGAATTAGCTAAAAAATTTTATGGATGCTTATATTGGAGTGCCTGAGCTGAGACGATATACAGAGTACTCTTCAACCAATACCTGTTTCCTCTTTTTGTTTAATATCATTCAATTTTTCAATGTCTATCACTTTGTTATTATTAGCACAATCTTCAAAATATTGATGAAGTTTTTGGGATATCAGTAGCCTCTCCAAAATGAACCAGAACACTAACATAAACTAAAACAGAAAAAAATTTCAGTTTTTTTTTCAATTTAAGTAGTATTATGAAGCTAAATCTAAGGTCTGAGAGCAAGTAATAAGTCCCAGGTGAATTAGGGAAAAGGATACATCTAGTAGAAAAAGAGAATTGCTTGACAGCAATAAAGAGATGTTTTCTCTTTGAATTTCATAACTTCTTTGAAGGACTGCTACAGACTAAAAATAGTCTAAATCAAGGTATTCAACCTACTGTACCAGCAAATCACAGTGCAATCCCTCCAAATATACCTAAAAGTATGAAAACTTTATTGAAACTCAAGCAAAACCTAATTTGACTCCATCAAAGACCTAAGAAGACTTAACTTCTCTTGGATCACATCAGTGAGTAAAGAGAAAAGAGAGTTTCAAATTAACCTTCTGTGAATGTACATTAAAAGAAAAAAATTCAGTCATGTTCCTTAAAAATGAGAATAGTTAATGAAAATTATGGAGAACACAGATCATACTATGACTTCAGCATAGTCAAATGCTGTTTTCATCTAAAAGAAATGTTATGAAAGGGAAACAGCATAGACTTTAATTCAGAACAGGAGTAAAACAATTTAAGCAGAGATAAAAAATTTCTAAATTGCTTTACTTTTTACATTATCAAACCAACAAATAGTTAATAAGTGGTACTTAAAAAGTCATAAGGAACGTTTCAGTGATGCCGCCACTATATCAAGATATTGATCAATTATAAACCCAAGAAAAAAGAACGGAGCAGTCAATTGACATGCATCGCACTTGATCCTCACATAACAGAAACAAAGATATGGGGAGGAAAGTTAAGTACTGTTTTACCAACACAAGAAAAATAGAAGAGTTAGATCTCTGCCCCAGTTCACTCGATAACAATGAGCAATTGATGACGAAGCACAAAAAAGATCATCTTTTTTTTCTCTTTGTTTAATCGATAGTCGACCGACAACATCATAAACCTCATCTAATGTCAGAATTCAGTAGGAAAGTAAGGAAAACAAGAACCTGTGGCTTGCGGGGGACGACGGTGACGCAATCCTTGCAGCCCTGCAGCCGCTCGTCGCCGATGAGCGGCCTGATGTGGACGGCCACCTTCACGCAGCAATCCTCCCCGTTCTCCATGGTCATCCCTCGTCAAGAAGCCGGCACACGATCACGCACCCGAGATCATGTATCAGAGGCCAATGCGAACGGGCGACGACCAGATCGCCTGCAATCGGGAAGATTTCAAGTAGAACCTACAGGGAAGGGGCAGAAACGCAAGAAAAAGGCCAAATTGGGTAGGAGCAAGAGCGACACACAGTGTGCGGACGTGGGTAATGTGTGGATGCAGCTGCTACGGGTATGAAAGAGATGGAGAGACAGCAACAGCAGCCGCTGCAGCAGCAGCAACAACAACCGCTATCATACTTTCGTGAGCTTCACTGCAAAGCCCTCTCAAAAGCGAAATCGAGTGCTGCGCGCAGAGAGGCAGGGAGCCTTCCGTCGGAAGTGGTGGTGGTGGTGGTGGTGGGTGTGCGCGAAGGTGGTGGTTGAAGGTGACAAATCTTGAGGCGCGGCTGCTTCCCAAATTGCCCTTCTCAGGTCGCTTGCTTTCCTCCTCCTCCCCTTTCTGACGTGGGAATGCTCACCGAAGGGGTGTCTGTGATGGCTATCGTTAACAGGAAAGGACCGCTGCTTCCCAAAATGCCCCTCTCTCTTGCGCCATTCCTCCGATGTGATGGTCATGGCTACACTCCATGGAAAATTGAAGTGTTATTTCTCAAATTCTCCTCATAGCCACCTCTAACATTTTTGGATCAGTGAATTTGACTGATCAAATTAATTAGTCAGACATCTATCTCAAGCAATCGAGTTGTGATTAATGGTATCAACATCTATCAAATTATACAAAAATTCAAGTAAAAAAAATTTACTTATACCAATGTGACGACAGATCGTGTGAAAAAAAAAATTCATGAACAAATGATAATTTAGATAGAGGATATCAAGTCTTTTTTATTATCATCGAGGTTTATAATATCACTCAATATAATATGAACAAATGATAATTCACGATCAAATGATTTATCAATATACGATCGATACATACGTAAGCTCGCCCTATATACAAAGTATACTTATGAAATTCTGAATTATTCTGAGTCAATCAATACTTTACGAAAAGTTTAATATTTTTTATTTAAAAAAGAGGGTGAGAATTTAAATCACAAAAATAATTTGTGGGGGGTAAAGAATGAGATCATCCTTTTGGTGTTTATCACAACTGTTATGTTACAGGGACATGGCATCTACCTTGGTGATATTATTGTGTACTTACCAACCCTGTGACAAGTGTTTGATGACATTGAAAGAGGTGACATTAATTTAGTTTAGCATGGTAAGTTAATGACAGTGGTGATTGTTAGGTGAGGAAGTGGCCCCAGGCATTTAATTTGTTCTATGGTGTGGAGACACAAAAGTGCAGTCTTATTTTTATTTGGGTGTAATTTTGAATCCTAATTTATTTATCTAATAAGTGAATCTTCATATTGATATTTTGGTTCCAAGAACATAATAAATCAATAAACTGGATATAAAAGCAATTCCAAATAACTGGATGAATGTATGACCATGACAAGATTCAATATAAATGATGATATAGAAACAATGTGGTGCAGATCTTGAGTTTTCTTTATTCGTTTGCCCTCTCTTTGAAATGTTACAACTAAAGATGCAAATTAAGGATTCATGTTTGCTTTCAATGAGTGTTCCACCCATCTGATCCATGCATTCTGAGAAAAAGTCATGAGCAGTGGCACTAGGCATTCTCCTTGTCCTCCTCCTTTCTTTATTGCATGGGGCAGCTACACCCATTCAGAACACCTTGAAGTGATCATTATTCTACTCTGGTAGAGAGCTGGGATAGCTTTGTCAAGTGAAGAAAGGCACCTTCCTCTCACTCCAAATAACATACCTGTTGGTAGTCCTCTGTGGGTTCCTCCACATCACATGCAAGATAAAAGCAAGCACGCAGTAAGGGGGAGGAGCAGTACTGACCACTGACTGCTTCATGAGGACATGTTTGAAGGAAAAGCTACGAAAGCCAACATACTTAAACATCTCCCTCGTGAGGATCGGATGCCTCCCTTTCTTCAACAAGAAACCAGGGAGCAAGTTGTTGTAGGTGCAAGGCATGCATGGTGGGTACATGGAGTGATCATATCCTTAGCAAAGAGTTCTGAAGGGTTCAGCTTTTCATGGTGATCATATCCATGTGTTCTCTTTTGGCTTTGGGTAATTACTATTATTCCGAATCCTTCTTAGCTCATGTAGTCATTAGGGATTCACCAAGGAATGAAAAGGTGTATGAGCATATGGCTGGCTTGGCTTGGCTTGGCTTGGCTTGGTTGTGAAAGAAATGAATCAGAGAGCACAGACATCATCAATTAATCAAGATATTATATAGCACTAATCAAAGGTTTTGCTACCTTTCATACATCAACAAACTCAAGCTATATAGTGATAGGAGTTGTGGTTAGTTCTGAGGTTCTAATCAATCCTTATAGAGGTGATGCTCAAGCTTTTGACCAAGATAATATTTTATAGTCAAGTAGGTTGGTGAGTAGAGATGAGTTGTTGACTTGGGAAACACAAGATTGCATCATTTGTTCAAGCTAATATGAACAATTCAGTTCATATATTCCTGGTTATACAAGTTATGAACTTGAAGATTCAGTGAACTAATGTTGGCTTAATTCCTTGGTAGAATATTCCTACTTCATGTTTCATGTTATATTCTGCCACAGTCTTGATGTTATCAATGGCCTAACACAACATCAACTTGACACCTTACAAATGTAGGTAAGAGAGAGAGAGAGAGAGAGAGAGAGGATCCAAGATCTAACAAGGTGTGGGCTACTCAAAGCTTTCTGAGCTATACATCCTCCATGGAAGAAGCAACACAAGTGATACAAGGAATAGAAATCTCTCTGGTACGCCCGTGATTCTTCCTCGCTCTTTTGTCGTAATGTCTTTCCTTGTTGTTGTCACAGCAAGTGAATCATCGACATGTGAGTGTGCAGATTCCTCGAGGACTTTTGTCATGTAACCCTTTTTGTTGCTGTCTCGACAACGTCTAAAGCTTAGAGAACGACAACGGTTGGTAGATTTCAGGATGTGGGCGTGAGTTAGGTGGATGATTCGGATTCACCATGGATCCGAATTCAAATCCAATAAGAAGAATCTTGTCTTCACAAAATCCTGCTGATATCAAAGATAGATTTGCTTAGTAAGAAGTAACGGTAAGCGTTCAACCAGGAGGAGGACCGATCGATGTCCTGTGAAGACACCACCTTCTCCTCTCTTACGTTTCCGAGCCACAGGAGAAGCGAAGAGGCCAAAAGGGCAGGAGGAGATGGGTGGGGTCGGTGGGGTCAGCCGACAGCGAGGGTGGCCCCACCCTCACGTGGCTTCGTTGTTGTGGGCTTCTCTACGTTGTCCTCCCACCTTTGACATACATTATTATAACGTGAACACTCTTTTACTGCATGTGATGATGCGAGGACTCTCTCTCTCTCTCTCTCTCTCTCTCTCTCTCTCTGACTGCCAATCATAATGTCACTTTGTACGTGCAAGAGATGATGATACGTTGGATGGTCTCGTATAGTATGTATCGAGATAAGTTGTCTTCGTTTCTGGACAAAGCTTGGTTACAGAAACCATCTTCTCGGGCATTGATCATGTTTCCCTCGAAACTGTGAAGGGCTTTATCAACTCAAACCTCATGAGTTCATTTGTCAGTTATATATTAGGACAGATTTTTATTGTTTGATGTGATGAGTGAATCAAAATCACTACTTTCAAGTTTATCTCACCATGTTGAGATGTTAGGAATATGAATAATCTGTAAAACTACATCAAAGTATACCTAACAAAGGTCTCTCTGATACTTAAATTAATATAAATTTAAAAATATAATTAGGTCTTTGTAAAATGTGATAAATGATTGTTAAATTTAAAATGAATATGCGAACCACCTAATCGTGGAGTCGTACTACGAATCTCGTTGAGTTGAATCGATCTCCTTATCGGTGTTAAGATCGTAGTGTCTACCAACTCCGATTGAGGTGTATGTGTTATATTCTCCCTATGCAAGGAATAATGTGATTAATATCCTGAAAATTTACAGTGGTTTCTTCTTTTCAGTGGAGCTTCTCTATCAGGATTAGCATCAGAGGAGCCACTTGAAACTGTGAAATATAGGAAGCAAAGTCTGATCAGTGGTTGATTCCTCCTCACTCATGTATGGATGGAAATATGTGTTTCTGCTACTGTGCAGTGCTTTCCTCCTTGCAAAGTCTGATCAGTGGTTAAGCTCAACTTGTGGACGACAAATGGCATCGTCGGCGCACCAAAATCCTCGATTAAGTTATTAGATGGTTGCTGTTTCATGAGAAAGATTGAGAGAGAATCAACTTATTTTAGTTGTTAGGATCAATACTTTATTATAAGTTCAATTAGAGTAATCAGCAATCAGTACCAAAACATAACAATGTCCTCTTAATTCGATCATGTTTTCTAGATAACAGTAGATGGATAACATTCATTCATTCATTTTGCTGCAGATACCTCTGATTGCCATGCTCATGATGGGCTTTGTGAGTGATGGTTCAGCTGTCATAGATAGGGTTTGACTGAAGGAAAACCAATGCAGCAAGTATAATGCGCCTTTAATGAGATCAAGGAATAAAAGGAGGCAGCCTCTTTCAGTCTTTTTCTGAGATGCAAGCCTTCCAACAAACATAGAGAATCAATCACATTGCTGCTTGAAGACCAGTCTTTAGGATTAAGACCTTTAAAGCTATGAAAAGAAAAAGATTTCTTGAGATGCAATCTTCAAGCCTTGATCTGCTTTTGTCACAGTGAAAACTGTTCGATCCAGTGGAATTTGCCAGCCTCAGAAGTAATCACAGTTGCTGAAGGAACACTTCAATGGACTGACAATTACAGGATATGATCTTGATTATGAAGGATTTAGGCATGGCTTTCGAATGAAGTCTCATGGTATCATAGCCATGCATGTGCTAACTCCTAAGATGCACACTCTCCACCTCAATTAGTTCATAGTTAGTACCTGGATCTGCTGGTGACAAGAACTTCTAGTTAGCATGGGTGTGTAGTGCTGTTCGATGACTCCAACATTTCAACCATTCAGCATCACACTCGATCTAATGACGACCGCCATTGTTGGGGCATAAAACACCACCATTTGTCTTGCCCTGCATGAATAATATACTTCCTGTCTCAGATTATAGGTACTTCGACCCTCTTTCTGTGTCAAGCTGAGGTCTTCTGGCCATAACAAATATGGATCAATGCCTAATCTACAGTATGGAAATGTTTCTAGATTCTTGCTTCATGAAGAAAACATTTGTAGGAAAAACACAAGCATGTTCTTAGCATTTCAGCATGTTTGCTTAACACAAGTGTATTCTCTAAATCCTGACAATGTTGCCATCATTGTTAACACTGAAAAGTTTATGCTAATCTATGCAATTTAGTGGGAGCTAAAAATGAATGGGGTTGATTCCAGCTATACTGCAACATTCAATCATCATTATGATCTTTTGTGTTCTCACAAGAATGACAAAGAGAGAAAGAAAAGGCTTACTTTTAGAATTGGGCCACAATCTGATTCTCCCTTGATAGATTGAAACAACTCAGCTCATCATAAGTTCTAATTTTGGTTTGCTTTTGAGAAAGTTGCTTGCAGATTGCAGAACCATTCTTCTCCATCGCTGTATCTGTTTTTTTTTTCAAATATTAATGTATACATTTGTGTGTTTGTCTGTATATATTTCTCAATGGAAGATCCCTTTCAGATATTGGTGGTGTCTCTCTGAAGGAACCATCAAGTAGTGCTAATGGCCTGAAGAATTCAAGGATCTCTTGCAACTTTCTCTTGAGCAGGCTGTAAGGATCCAACTCAAGATCACTTCATGTTGGGCCCAAATTATTTCCTTCTTCTTGGTCACCTCTGCATCACTGGTGCCTCCTACAATTTACATACTTCTTTTCTGCAAGAAGCTTCAACAAGGCAGTATTTTCCTGGAATTCATATTGATCATGTAAAGAAAAAAGCATTTTCAAACATCTTTTTTAGAAACAAACACTAAATGCAGATGAAGAATGAAAGAAAGATGAAAAAGGGAGACCAAAAAGAAAATCTCCAAAGGTACCTTCTTGAGCTGGACGATGCAATCTTTGGAGATCGGGCAAGAAATCACATTCGAGTTACCTTGATCGACATCGGCACCCATCATTCCGGCCGTCCCCGAACTCACCGTGTTGGTGATGTCGGACAATCTTTTTCCTCGCAGCGGCGCTTCGGACCAAGGGCAGCACATCATGCGATTTGATTCTACTATAAGGCAAGCAAACCCAGCATCAAACGCTAAACCTAACCCTAACTCGGATACTAGGGAAGAATCCGAGGATCAAACTCTATGAATCGAGAAGAGAGAAAAATTGGAGTTTTTGCAAGTTTTGTTGACTGGTTTTCTGCAATTCAAATTGGAGTTTTTGCAACTCGGTGCTACTCAGTTCTATGATTATAATGCCAAAACGAACAACAGATCAAACCATATCAATCGATAGCTGGTCCAAGAATTTCGACGGACTATTTTTTAGTCAAGAAGTAATTTTTTTTACAATTTACATACTTCTTTTCTGCAAGAAGCTTCAACAAGGCAGTATTTTCCTGGAATTCATATTGATCATGTAAAGAAAAAAGCATTTTCAAACATCTTTTTTAGAAACAAACACTAAATGCTGATGAAGAATGAAAGAAAGATGAAAAAGGGAGACCAAAAAGAAAATCTCCAAAGGTACCTTCATGAGCTGGACGATGCAATCTTTGGAGATCGGGCAAGAAATCACATTCGAGTTACCTTGATCGACATCGGCACCCATCATTCCGGCCGTCCCTGAACTCACCGTGTTGGTGATGTCGGACAATCTTTTTCCTCGCAGCAGCGCTTCGGACCAAGGGCAGCACATCATGCGATTTGATTCTACTATAAGGCAAGCAAACCCAGCATCAAACGCTAAACCTAACCCTAACTCGAATACTAGGGAAGAATCCGAGGATCAAACTCTATGAATCGAGAAGAGAGAAAAATTGGAGTTTTTGCAAGTTTTGTCGACTGGTTTTCTGCAATTCAAATTGGAGTTTTTGCAACTCGGTGCTACTCAGTTCTATGATTTTATTGCCAAAACGAACAACAGATCAAACCATATCAATCGATAGCTGGTCCAAGAATTTCGACGGACTATTTTTTAGTCAAGAAGTAATTTTTTTACAATTTACATACTTCTTTTCTGCAAGAAGCTTCAACAAGGCAGTATTTTCCTGGAATTCATATTGATCATGTAAAGAAAAAAGCATTTTCAAACATCTTTTTTAGAAACAAACACTAAATGCAGATGAAGAATGAAAGAAAGATGAAAAAGGGAGACCAAAAAGAAAATCTCCAAAGGTACCTTCATGAGCTGGACGATGCAATCTTTGGAGATCGGGCAAGAAATCACATTCGAGTTACCTTGATCGACATCGGCACCCATCATTCCGGCCGTCCCCGAACTCACCGTGTTGGTGATGTCGGACAATCTTTTTCCTCGCAGCGGCGCTTCGGACCAAGGGCAGCACATCATGCGATTTGATTCTACTATAAGGCAAGCAAACCCAGCATCAAACGCTAAACCTAACCCTAACTCGGATACTAGGGAAGAATCCGAGGATCAAACTCTATGAATCGAGAAGAGAGAAAAATTGGAGTTTTTGCAAGTTTTGTTGACTGGTTTTCTGCAATTCAAATTGGAGTTTTTGCAACTCGGTGCTACTCAGTTCTATGATTATAATGCCAAAACGAACAACAGATCAAACCATATCAATCGATAGCTGGTCCAAGAATTTCGACGGACTATTTTTTAGTCAAGAAGTAATTTTTTTTACAATTTACATACTTCTTTTCTGCAAGAAGCTTCAACAAGGCAGTATTTTCCTGGAATTCATATTGATCATGTAAAGAAAAAAGCATTTTCAAACATCTTTTTTAGAAACAAACACTAAATGCTGATGAAGAATGAAAGAAAGATGAAAAAGGGAGACCAAAAAGAAAATCTCCAAAGGTACCTTCATGAGCTGGACGATGCAATCTTTGGAGATCGGGCAAGAAATCACATTCGAGTTCCCTTGATCGACATCGGCACCCATCATTCCGGCCGTCCCTGAACTCACCGTGTTGGTGATGTCGGACAATCTTTTTCCTCGCAGCAGCGCTTCGGTCCAAGGGCAGCACATCATGCGATTTGATTCTACTTTAAGGCAAGCAAACCCAGCATCAAACGCTAAACCTAACCCTAACTCGGATACTAGGGAAGAATCCGAGGATCAAACTCTATGAATCGAGAAGAGAGAAAAATTGGAGTTTTTGCAAGTTTTGTTGACTGGTTTTCTGCAATTCAAATTGGAGTTTTTGCAACTCGGTGCTACTCAGTTCTATGATTTTGCTGCCAAAACGAACAACAGATCAAACCATATCAATCGATAGCTGGTCCAAGAATTTCGACGGACTATTTTTTAGTCAAGAAGTAATTTTTTTACAATTTACATACTTCTTTTCTGCAAGAAGCTTCAACAAGGCAGTATTTTCTTGGAATTCATATTGATCATGTAAAGAAAAAAGCATTTTCAAACATCTTTTTTAGAAACAAACACTAAATGCAGATGAAGAATGAAAGAAAGATGAAAAAGGGAGACCAAAAAGAAAATCTCCAAAGGTACCTTCATGTGCTGGACGATGCAATCTTTGGAGATCGGGCAAGAAATCACATTCGAGTTACCTTGATCGACATCGGCACGCATCATTCCGGCCGTCCCCGAACTCACCGTGTTGGTGATGTCGGACAATCTTTTTCCTCGCAGCGGCGCTTCGGACCAAGGGCAGCACATCATGCGATTTGATTCTACTATAAGGCAAGCAAACCCAGCATCAAACGCTAAACCTAACCCTAACTCGGATACTAGGGAAGAATCCGAGGATCAAACTCTATGAATCGAGAAGAGAGAAAAATGCACCGGAGGCGTCCGCATTGGTGTGGATCAGCGAGCGAGGAAGAGGACCAGCGTCCATGGACTGACCAACGAGGACAAGGAACACGACCGCACTCCGAAGAAGCAGCTTTCTTCCTCCCTGTGCCTTGATCAAGGAAATAACAAGGAAAAGAACGAGAAAAAGATGAAGATTTTGGGACAGAGAGAGCAGAAGAACACGAAGCAAGAAAGAACAAAAGAGCAGCCCGATCGCGATCGAACAAGGAAAGAATGCCGAGAGCGAAAAAAAATTTGGACCATTTCTCGATTTGTGCGTGTCATCCTTGCGCAGGGGCCATGCTAATCTTCTCTGTATCGTTCCAATTTTATCGGATGTCTCCGAAGAGACAACCTTGTCGCCAACTCTGCGGTATAAGAAGACGCGAATCAATCGCCTCATTATCGATATGGGATTAAAAATAAATATTCTTACCACGTGCCCAAATCTGAACCGTCGCTTTGTCGAACGAACGGCATCTGTTTAACTGATCGACTGCATCCTCCTCGAACAATCCCCAAACGCATCGAAGCCGTCCTTTCTCATCCTCCCAGATCGTAAAGCTTGGTTGACTTGGTTGAGCAAGCTTCGATGCACAACTTTGGGCTGGGCTTCTAACACGTAATAAACATGTCCAATTCTCGAACCCATGGTCAAATCATATTTTGTGGGGGTCAACACAATCGATCAACAATGCAGTCAATGTTGATTTATTTCACAGAGAAGAAATCTATGTTGAATTCATGTTTGCCCACACTTTGGTGAGATGGACTTCTAACACAGCACACTCATTCGGAGACCAGTACTTGCAGGAGAGGCCCAGTAGCTACATTAGAAAAGCACTTCGTTAATCAAGAATGGATCACAGAAGATAACAGATGTCCGTGAAATGTGTGCAGTAAGATTCTCCTATTTCCTGTTTATATTATCAGTTTAATAATGTGGTGATCAATGGTTGCTGTCATGGTATTACGATGAAGCATGGATCACTCTTAGTAATTTGCCATATGAGATTTCGCACCAGGATGGAGCCACCGGAACTGTGATGATGCTTCCAAAGGAAAACAAAAACAAAAGTCCTTTTGTCTTCGGCTGTTTGATGATGGCAGAAGCATTGTTAAAGTGGAATTGGGATCCTTTTTTTTCTTTTATCTCGTCAACTACGTACAACCTAGTTAATCATTGTCGAATATAAGATATGGCTCATTTTAGCATTATCCGCATAGGCGACCATACGTCCTCCACGTTGTTCGGCGCCGTACAAGTCGTAGCTGAACACTACGGATCCATTTCAGAAAGTTCTGAATGGTGCCGCACGATCGAAACCCGTATGGGTCGGTCGGTGCTCGTCTACAGGAAATGCGTCATCCTACTCGGCGTTGTACGAGTCGACTCCCAAACCCAAACTCCCAAGCATGGCAGTGGGAAGATAAGCAAAAAAACTCAAAAATCCCACCCAAAAGATCCAAGATTTGGTCAAAAACTAAAATTCCCACCAAAGCCAAAGTCAAAGTCAACTTTCGCTCCGTCTCCCAAAAAGCCGAAAATCAAAAATTTCTCGCTCGAAGGCATCTTGTAGGAGTCGGTACCTTCCCCTCGCTCATCCAAGCCAATGCCCGAGCAGTGTTGCTTATCCAGTCATTTGTAGTCCTTCGTCGCTTGGCTCGATCATTATCAGAGTAGCTACTTGGCCAAACAGGGGCCCGAGTAGTGTTGCTCGGCCAAGCCAGTGCCTGAGAAGTGTTGCTCGGCCAGTCATGTGCAGTCCATCGTCGCTTGGCTCGATCATTATCATAGTAGTTGCTCAGCCAAACAGGGGTCCGAGTAGTGCTGCTCGGCCAAGCCAATGCCCGAGCAGTTTTGCTCAGCTAGTCATGTGCCGTCCATCGTCGCTTGGCTCGATCATTATCATAGTAGTTGCTCGGCCAAACAGGAGCCCGAGTAGTGCTGCTTGGCCAAGCCAATGCTCGAGCCATATTACTCGGCCATGCCATTCCCTAGTGCCTAAGTAGTGTTGCTCGGCTAGTATTGTATAGTCCATCGTCGCTTGGCTCGATCATTATCAGAGCAGTTGCTATGCCAAACATGGTCCCGAGTAGTGCTGCTCGGCCAAGCCGATGCCCGAGCCACATTGCTCGGTCAAGCCATTCCCCAATGCCCGAGTAGTGTTGCTCGACTAAGCCAATGGTCGTGTAGTGTTGCTTAACCAGACATGTGTAGTCCATCGTCGCTTGGCTCGATCATTATAAGAGTAGTTGCTTAGCTAAACAAAGGCCTGAATAGTGTTGCTCAACCAAGCCAGTGCCCGAGCCACATTGCTCAGCCAGGCCAGTCCCTAGTACCCGAGTAGTGTTGCTCAACCAAGCCAGTGCCCGAGCCACATTGCTCGGTCAAGCCGGTGCTCGAACCACATTGCTCGGCCAGGCCAGTCCTAGGTGCCCGAGTAGTGTTGTTCGGCCAAGCCAGTGCCCGAGCCACATTGCTCAGCCAGGCCAGTCCCTAGTGCTCGAGTAGTGTTGCTCGGCCAAGCTAGTGCCCGAGCCACATTGCTCTGCTAGGCTAGTCCCCAGTGCTCGAGTAGTGTTACTCGACCAGTCAAGTGCAGTCATCATCCTTGTTTTGATCATTATCAGAGCAGCTGCTCGACCAAGCCATTGCCCGAGCCACATTACTTGGTCAGGCCAGTCCCAAGTGCTCGGGTAGTGTTGCTCGGCCAAATAGGGGCCCGAGTAGTGTTGCTCGACTAAGCCAGTGCCCAAGCCACATTGCTCGGCGAGGCCAGTTCCCAATGCCCGAGTAATGTTGCTTGGCCAAGCCAGTGCCTAAGCAGTGTTGCTCGGCCAGTCACGTGCAGTCCATCGTTGCTTGGCTCGATCATTATCAGAGCAACTACTCGGCCAAATAAGAGCCCGGGTAGTTCTGCTCGACCAAGCCAGTGCCCGAGCCACATTTCTCGGCCAGGCCAGTTCGCATTGCTCGAGTAGTGTTGCTCGGTCAGTCATACCACAAAACTCAGAGTGGCACTACACGGCGCCAACCCATACGGGTTAGTCGGCACCCGTCCGCTAGGTACAAGCCACCCTCCCGAGGAGTTGACAACCATTAAAGGACCATGTACGACTAACCACCCCCTTTGCAGATATAAAAGTCAACCCTCTGACCAATGAGAGAGGACTTCATACATTCAACTCGCTCTTATTCCACTCAACTCTAACTTAAGCTTCGGAGGGGTCGAGTCGGGAAATCTCTCTCCCGACCCCGACCTGAGTGCAGGGGCTGGCAATGACGAAGCAAGCAACGAGGACCATGACCCAATCTGACCCGACACTCACTTCTGCTACCTGAGTCTCCGCGTGGGCAACCATGCACATCCGGGATTAGACCGAGCCGTACTTATTCCTCAGCCACAGCGTAAGGGTTCACCAACAATATGGACCTAAATCATCAAACAGAGTAATCTGATTTCCTCTAAATAATATCCTTACCATAAACCTGTTTACAGTCTTTAAAAGATGGGCTCCGATGTCTCTTTTGCTTATACTGCTCAAATCACTATGATTAGCAACTTTACTTGACATGAAGAAGACAAAGCTTCAGATGTGCAGCAACTGAACTTAGAGATGGCCCTGGCAAACTTCAGATCATTCAAGTTGTCTTCCAAGTTCTAGCATTAAAGATTCTAGTAGTCTTATTAACATTTGCTAATGGCTGATGATTCCCTGCGATACAAGCATATCAGAATAAGAAAAGAGAACTTTCCATCCAAGCCAAGGCCTTATCCAGCAAAGCACTCAACAGAGCTTTCCACATTGATGAGTCACAGTGGATTGGATGCATGTCCTTGTCTTGTTAATGTTCACAAGAGGCAACACGGAGAGAGGATTCTTCTAATGTTCTTCTCATCATGATCATAGGATATCTGGTCCAAAACAGGCTTAGTTGATGGAGGGAGGTTGCAGAAACATATGGGAGGTTGGCATAGGCAGATACAGATGTCTCAGATCAGATTACACTTCAGAGTGGGAGAATTGGAAAGAGGAGATGAAATCTGAGTAAAACATAGCATCATCCAAAGAAAATAAAAAATGAAGTGGCCTTCTATCTCAGTCTGTATCAGAATTAGATCTTTTTCTTCTTCTCTACTCTTCCTTTATTCTCTTCTTCTTCACACATGAAGAAAAATACTGCCTCAACCCTGGTATTCTTTAGCTCCCTTGATGTGTGCCATACTAAAATACAAGATGTGTAGCAGCCTCAAGGTCCTTTGAATTCATATCCTTAACTTCATAAGAAGTCATAGGTGAGTGAGATATAACTGGTACTAGTTTAAACAGGTGCATAAGATTGCCATTGCTAGATAAGATTTAGAAAGTGAGGGGAATATAAGAAGTCATGCTTCATAGAAGATCCTTACAAGTCCCAACTGAGAGCTACTCTAAACAATGACTGTCCTTGAACAAGGCTTCTAACCTAGTTTAAAGTTGGTTTTTCCTCTTAAGTCGACTGTGCCTCTTAAGTCAGTCATGCGACCAAGTCAGTTGAGCCTTCAAGGCAATCACATCATAAAAATAGCCATGACTTAAACTCAATAATGCTTCTTTGAGTCAATTGTTTCCTCAAGTCAATCATGTATCCTTAAGTTGTTTGCAACTCATGTCGGCAATGCTTCTTCAAGTCAATTGCATCTTCAAGTCGGTCAAGCCTTAAAGGCAGTCGTGTTGTCAAGGCATCCGCAACTCCAAGTTAGGCATACTTCTTCAAGTTGATTCTTTCATCAAATCGCTCATGCATCATCAAGATATATTCACCTTAACCTCCAAGCCAGCTTTGATTCTTCGAGTCGGTTATGTGTCCTCGAAATGGTAGAGCCAAATCGACAAGACAATCACAACTCTAAGACGACATTGCCTCTTTGAGTTGGTTGCAACTTTATGTTGGTCACACTTGCCATATTTTCAAGTTGGTCAAGCCATAAGGAAGTCACGTCAATAAGACGGGGTCTTGACTTGAAGTCAATCATGCTTCTTCGAGACGATTGCTTCCTCGAGTCAATTATAAATCCTCAAGATGATTGTGACTCTAGGTCAACCAAGGCTTTAAAAGGTGCATTTTCAAGTCGATCGCATCACGACGATTGCAACTCCAAGTTAGCCATGCTTCCCTAACTTAACAATACATCACCAAGGCGACCGCAGTTTGGCTCAAAGTTGTTGTGCTTTCCTTAAATTAGTCATGTGCCCTCAATGTGGTCATATCAGTAGGACAACCACAACTGTAACTCTTGGTTTATATCGTTCATGAGAGAATATATTTATATTTTTAATGTACATTTAGAGAAAATTCATTAGTCATTTATTAGGTCTCGACTCAAACAATACTTCCATAAACTATTTGTTGTAATTGCATGCTTTTTCTTTTCTCTTAATAATTTTTATCTTATTAGGGATTTTTTTTAAATTGAGGAGTGATAAATATTCTTATCTAAATCATAAACTCCTTTTAAATTATGATATTTATATTAAAACATGTTTATCTATTTTTTATAAAATTTTAAAAATAACCAATTTTATATGCTAACAAATAAATTCTTGAGGATACCAAACAAGAAGAACAAACTCTTCTAGACATTCTCAAGGAGCATTCAAATTTTAGAGGCAATAACATTCCACATACAACAGGGGACGAGTCAACTTTATTGGCTCATCAATCATTTTTTACACTAACAATATTTTAACAAATAAAACTTCTCATGTTGGATGTAGCATGTCATACAACTAAATCACTAAACAAGAAAAAACAAAGCATCATTTTTTCCTTGAGACAAGTATAAATTTCAATCGTAGCAAATCATACAAAATATAATGCTACTACTATTTTGTCTCAAAATATCCCTGTTTTGTGCAGGGCAAACTAAAAGGAAGGAAAGAAGCTGCAAAACTAAGCTATGAGTTCCTACTAATTAATCTTACAATACAGTAATACATTTCACCATGTCATCACAAATATCAAGAACATAGAAAACATTGGCATGTCCAGCTCTCATCTAGCAGATATATTAAGTGGATCCAAGAATATCAGCAGCTCTCAGCTAGCACCATCTGAAATTTTAGTGATGTAAGCAGATAGCCCAGAATCGTACTATGATCTTCACATTTTTACATTCAGATTCATTTCTTTGCAAGAACCGACCTTCTCAGCCGCCTTCCGCAATGGCCTTCCAACAGAGGATCTTCTTTGGCACTCCCGATTCCCGAGTTCTGAAGACTCGATTGAATTATGCTTCTCATTCTTTACTCGTTCAACAGAAATATTTGATATGGAGGAAGTAGAACAATCTCCATGAGCAATAGCTTACTCGTTCATTCTTGATCGTATAAACTAAAAACTTGGCATCCTCCATCTTGACTGAGTTCTCAGTAGGCTCACATGATTCAGACTTTAAATAACCGGATCTCCTCCGCAAGGATTTTCTGCTTTAGAAAAAAATGCTCAAATTTTAAATACTAAAAAGCAGGAAACATTCCATAGCCATATAAAACATGGATTACCTTCTTCCATCAATCTTTTCCTCTGATGGCACCTGACAAGTCACTGGAAGTATGGCATCATCAATCTTGTGCAACTCCATAGATTCATGTGATTCAGATTTCAAACTACAGGATCTTGTTCGGAAGGAAGTTCTGCAAAAATAAAATAGGTATGAGTTCAATGATGCTCTCCAGAGATAAAAAAGGGGGCCTATAGCTTAATCAGAATGTGCATTACCTTCTTCCCACGACCTTTTCCTCTAGGCCCACTTGATGGGTCACTGGAGATCCGCCATCATCTCTTTTGAGCAAGTCATTCACAAATTCACATGATTCAGACTTCAAGCCACTGGATTTTGTTCGTAAGGACCTCCTTCTTCATTAATTAGGATGCATCAGAATTTACATTGTCGTTAAAGATTAACAAATTATTCAAAGCTTATCCAAAACATGAATTACCTTCTACCATCAACCTTTCCCTCTGATGCCACTTGATGAACCAAAGCGATAGGGCCTAAAGCTGCAGAACCATACAACTGATATAAGAATGAAGAACAAACACAAAGATTTGAAATCAGATGCAGAACCACTAATTTCACTCATAGTGGTGAGTTGAATTACACTGTGGTTTTAACTTGCGCTTCTTATTGGGATTGTAGATTTTCTTGTCATTAGCAAGTTGAGTTGCATTTGCTTCAACCTCCTCACACTTGGTGGTTCCTACCTTTTGCAATTTGTAGAAAGAAAAATAACAGTATGAGCAAAAAAAGGGCAGCCTGAATGTAAACAAAACAAGCCATTGGATACCTCTGAGCCAATTTTGTTAAGGAGATCTTTGATCAATTTTTCTTTCTCCTAAGTTAGAGTAAAGAAAAATTATATATCACCATAGAGATTAAGAGAGGAGAAAACAAATTATGAAACTATAATAATCCCCCTTACCTCTAATTCTGAAGTCTTTAGTTTAAGGATTGATAAGGTACAACCAAGCTCATGTTGTTAATACTTTTAGCTGCAACATGAAATAAACAAATAAATATTATCAATCAAAATAACTTGACATGCAACTTCAATCGATTGACACAAAGTAAATCAAATTAAATCGCCTATTATAGCAAACGAAAATCACAATGAGCCAAACCATAAGGCAAGAAAACATACTCTATCTTTCCCTAAGTTGAGCTCCTGCGAATCAAAAGACGAAACAGATAAAGAATGCATCTTTTTTGCAAACTGTAACAATAAAGAAAATGGACAAGGAATCAACCCCTAGCATGTGTGAGTTAGCCCGGGCCAATTGCCAGTTTTGTTGACTGGTTTTCTGCAATTCAAATTGGAGTTTTTGCAACTCGGTGCTACTCAGTTCTATGATTTTAATGCCAAAACGAACAACAGATCAAACCATATCAATCGATAGCTGGTCCAAGAATTTCGACGGACTATTTTTTAGTCAAGAAGTAATTTTTTTACAATTTACATACTTCTTTTCTGCAAGAAGCTTCAACAAGGCAGTATTTTCCTGGAATTCATATTGATCATGTAAAGAAAAAAGCATTTTCAAACATCTTTTTTAGAAACAAACACTAAATGCAGATGAAGAATGAAAGAAAGATGAAAAAGGGAGACCAAAAAGAAAATCTCCAAAGGTACCTTCATGAGTTGGACGATGCAATCTTTGGAGATCGGGCAAGAAATCACATTCGAGTTACCTTGATCGACATCGGCACCCATCATTCCGGCCGTCCCCGAACTCACCGTGTTGGTGATGTCGGACAATCTTTTTCCTCGCAGCGGCGCTTCGGACCAAGGGCAGCACATCATGCGATTTGATTCTACTATAAGGCAAGCAAACCCAGCATCAAACGCTAAACCTAACCCTAACTCGGATACTAGGGAAGAATCCGAGGATCAAACTCTATGAATCGAGAAGAGAGAAAAATTGGAGTTTTTGCAAGTTTTGTTGACTGGTTTTCTGCAATTCAAATTGGAGTTTTTGCAACTCGGTGCTACTCAGTTCTATGATTATAATGCCAAAACGAACAACAGATCAAACCATATCAATCGATAGCTGGTCCAAGAATTTCGACGGACTATTTTTTAGTCAAGAAGTAATTTTTTTTACAATTTACATACTTCTTTTCTGCAAGAAGCTTCAACAAGGCAGTATTTTCCTGGAATTCATATTGATCATGTAAAGAAAAAAGCATTTTCAAACATCTTTTTTAGAAACAAACACTAAATGCTGATGAAGAATGAAAGAAAGATGAAAAAGGGAGACCAAAAAGAAAATCTCCAAAGGTACCTTCATGAGCTGGACGATGCAATCTTTGGAGATCGGGCAAGAAATCACATTCGAGTTCCCTTGATCGACATCGGCACCCATCATTCCGGCCGTCCCTGAACTCACCGTGTTGGTGATGTCGGACAATCTTTTTCCTCGCAGCAGCGCTTCGGTCCAAGGGCAGCACATCATGCGATTTGATTCTACTTTAAGGCAAGCAAACCCAGCATCAAACGCTAAACCTAACCCTAACTCGGATACTAGGGAAGAATCCGAGGATCAAACTCTATGAATCGAGAAGAGAGAAAAATTGGAGTTTTTGCAAGTTTTGTTGACTGGTTTTCTGCAATTCAAATTGGAGTTTTTGCAACTCGGTGCTACTCAGTTCTATGATTTTGCTGCCAAAACGAACAACAGATCAAACCATATCAATCGATAGCTGGTCCAAGAATTTCGACGGACTATTTTTTAGTCAAGAAGTAATTTTTTTACAATTTACATACTTCTTTTCTGCAAGAAGCTTCAACAAGGCAGTATTTTCCTGGAATTCATATTGATCATGTAAAGAAAAAAGCATTTTCAAACATCTTTTTTAGAAACAAACACTAAATGCAGATGAAGAATGAAAGAAAGATGAAAAAGGGAGACCAAAAAGAAAATCTCCAAAGGTACCTTCATGTGCTGGACGATGCAATCTTTGGAGATCGGGCAAGAAATCACATTCGAGTTACCTTGATCGACATCGGCACGCATCATTCCGGCCGTCCCCGAACTCACCGTGTTGGTGATGTCGGACAATCTTTTTCCTCGCAGCGGCGCTTCGGACCAAGGGCAGCACATCATGCGATTTGATTCTACTATAAGGCAAGCAAACCCAGCATCAAACGCTAAACCTAACCCTAACTCGGATACTAGGGAAGAATCCGAGGATCAAACTCTATGAATCGAGAAGAGAGAAAAATGCACCGGAGGCGTCCGCATTGGTGTGGATCAGCGAGCGAGGAAGAGGACCAGCGTCCATGGACTGACCAACGAGGACAAGGAACACGACCGCACTCCGAAGAAGCAGCTTTCTTCCTCCCTGTGCCTTGATCAAGGAAATAACAAGGAAAAGAACGAGAAAAAGATGAAGATTTTGGGACAGAGAGAGCAGAAGAACACGAAGCAAGAAAGAACAAAAGAGCAGCCCGATCGCGATCGAACAAGGAAAGAATGCCGAGAGCGAAAAAAAATTTGGACCATTTCTCGATTTGTGCGTGTCATCCTTGCGCAGGGGCCATGCTAATCTTCTCTGTATCGTTCCAATTTTATCGGATGTCTCCGAAGAGACAACCTTGTCGCCAACTCTGCGGTATAAGAAGACGCGAATCAATCGCCTCATTATCGATATGGGATTAAAAATAAATATTCTTACCACGTGCCCAAATCTGAACCGTCGCTTTGTCGAACGAACGGCATCTGTTTAACTGATCGACTGCATCCTCCTCGAACAATCCCCAAACGCATCGAAGCCGTCCTTTCTCATCCTCCCAGATCGTAAAGCTTGGTTGACTTGGTTGAGCAAGCTTCGATGCACAACTTTGGGCTGGGCTTCTAACACGTAATAAACATGTCCAATTCTCGAACCCATGGTCAAATCATATTTTGTGGGGGTCAACACAATCGATCAACAATGCAGTCAATGTTGATTTATTTCACAGAGAAGAAATCTATGTTGAATTCATGTTTGCCCACACTTTGGTGAGATGGACTTCTAACACAGCACACTCATTCGGAGACCAGTACTTGCAGGAGAGGCCCAGTAGCTACATTAGAAAAGCACTTCGTTAATCAAGAATGGATCACAGAAGATAACAGATGTCCGTGAAATGTGTGCAGTAAGATTCTCCTATTTCCTGTTTATATTATCAGTTTAATAATGTGGTGATCAATGGTTGCTGTCATGGTATTACGATGAAGCATGGATCACTCTTAGTAATTTGCCATATGAGATTTCGCACCAGGATGGAGCCACCGGAACTGTGATGATGCTTCCAAAGGAAAACAAAAACAAAAGTCCTTTTGTCTTCGGCTGTTTGATGATGGCAGAAGCATTGTTAAAGTGGAATTGGGATCCTTTTTTTTCTTTTATCTCGTCAACTACGTACAACCTAGTTAATCATTGTCGAATATAAGATATGGCTCATTTTAGCATTATCCGCATAGGCGACCATACGTCCTCCACGTTGTTCGGCGCCGTACAAGTCGTAGCTGAACACTACGGATCCATTTCAGAAAGTTCTGAATGGTGCCGCACGATCGAAACCCGTATGGGTCGGTCGGTGCTCGTCTACAGGAAATGCGTCATCCTACTCGGCGTTGTACGAGTCGACTCCCAAACCCAAACTCCCAAGCATGGCAGTGGGAAGATAAGCAAAAAAACTCAAAAATCCCACCCAAAAGATCCAAGATTTGGTCAAAAACTAAAATTCCCACCAAAGCCAAAGTCAAAGTCAACTTTCGCTCCGTCTCCCAAAAAGCCGAAAATCAAAAATTTCTCGCTCGAAGGCATCTTGTAGGAGTCGGTACCTTCCCCTCGCTCATCCAAGCCAATGCCCGAGCAGTGTTGCTCATCCAGTCATTTGTAGTCCTTCGTCGCTTGGCTCGATCATTATCAGAGTAGCTACTTGGCCAAACAGGGGCCCGAGTAGTGTTGCTCGGCCAAGCCAGTGCCTGAGAAGTGTTGCTCGGCCAGTCATGTGCAGTCCATCGTCGCTTGGCTCGATCATTATCATAGTAGTTGCTCAGCCAAACAGGGGTCCGAGTAGTGCTGCTCGGCCAAGCCAATGCCCGAGCAGTTTTGCTCAGCTAGTCATGTGCCGTCCATCGTCGCTTGGCTCGATCATTATCATAGTAGTTGCTCGGCCAAACAGGAGCCCGAGTAGTGCTGCTTGGCCAAGCCAATGCTCGAGCCATATTACTCGGCCATGCCATTCCCTAGTGCCTAAGTAGTGTTGCTCGGCTAGTATTATATAGTCCATCGTCGCTTGGCTCGATCATTATCAGAGCAGTTGCTATGCCAAACATGGTCCCGAGTAGTGCTGCTCGGCCAAGCCGATGCCCGAGCCACATTGCTCGGTCAAGCCATTCCCCAATGCCCGAGTAGTGTTGCTCGACTAAGCCAATGGTCGTGTAGTGTTGCTTAACCAGACATGTGTAGTCCATCGTCGCTTGGCTCGATCATTATAAGAGTAGTTGCTTAGCTAAACAAAGGCCTGAATAGTGTTGCTCAACCAAGCCAGTGCCCGAGCCACATTGCTCAGCCAGGCCAGTCCCTAGTACCCGAGTAGTGTTGCTCAACCAAGCCAGTGCCCGAGCCACATTGCTCGGTCAAGCCGGTGCTCGAACCACATTGCTCGGCCAGGCCAGTCCTAGGTGCCCGAGTAGTGTTGTTCGGCCAAGCCAGTGCCCGAGCCACATTGCTCAGCCAGGCCAGTCCCTAGTGCTCGAGTAGTGTTGCTCGGCCAAGCTAGTGCCCGAGCCACATTGCTCTGCTAGGCTAGTCCCCAGTGCTCGAGTAGTGTTACTCGACCAGTCAAGTGCAGTCATCATCCTTGTTTTGATCATTATCAGAGCAGCTGCTCGACCAAGCCATTGCCCGAGCCACATTACTTGGTCAGGCCAGTCCCAAGTGCTCGGGTAGTGTTGCTCGGCCAAATAGGGGCCCGAGTAGTGTTGCTCGACTAAGCCAGTGCCCAAGCCACATTGCTCGGCGAGGCCAGTTCCCAATGCCCGAGTAATGTTGCTTGGCCAAGCCAGTGCCTAAGCAGTGTTGCTCGGCCAGTCACGTGCAGTCCATCGTTGCTTGGCTCGATCATTATCAGAGCAACTACTCGGCCAAATAAGAGCCCGGGTAGTTCTGCTCGACCAAGCCAGTGCCCGAGCCACATTTCTCGGCCAGGCCAGTTCGCATTGCTCGAGTAGTGTTGCTCGGTCAGTCATACCACAAAACTCAGAGTGGCACTACACGGCGCCAACCCATACGGGTTAGTCGGCACCCGTCCGCTAGGTACAAGCCACCCTCCCGAGGAGTTGACAACCATTAAAGGACCATGTACGACTAACCACCCCCTTTGCAGATATAAAAGTCAACCCTCTGACCAATGAGAGAGGACTTCATACATTCAACTCGCTCTTATTCCACTCAACTCTAACTTAAGCTTCGGAGGGGTCGAGTCGGGAAATCTCTCTCCCGACCCCGACCTGAGTGCAGGGGCTGGCAATGACGAAGCAAGCAACGAGGACCATGACCCAATCTGACCCGACACTCACTTCTGCTACCTGAGTCTCCGCGTGGGCAACCATGCACATCCGGGATTAGACCGAGCCGTACTTATTCCTCAGCCACAGCGTAAGGGTTCACCAACAATATGGACCTAAATCATCAAACAGAGTAATCTGATTTCCTCTAAATAATATCCTTACCATAAACCTGTTTACAGTCTTTAAAAGATGGGCTCCGATGTCTCTTTTGCTTATACTGCTCAAATCACTATGATTAGCAACTTTACTTGACATGAAGAAGACAAAGCTTCAGATGTGCAGCAACTGAACTTAGAGATGGCCCTGGCAAACTTCAGATCATTCAAGTTGTCTTCCAAGTTCTAGCATTAAAGATTCTAGTAGTCTTATTAACATTTGCTAATGGCTGATGATTCCCTGCGATACAAGCATATCAGAATAAGAAAAGAGAACTTTCCATCCAAGCCAAGGCCTTATCCAGCAAAGCACTCAACAGAGCTTTCCACATTGATGAGTCACAGTGGATTGGATGCATGTCCTTGTCTTGTTAATGTTCACAAGAGGCAACACGGAGAGAGGATTCTTCTAATGTTCTTCTCATCATGATCATAGGATATCTGGTCCAAAACAGGCTTAGTTGATGGAGGGAGGTTGCAGAAACATATGGGAGGTTGGCATAGGCAGATACAGATGTCTCAGATCAGATTACACTTCAGAGTGGGAGAATTGGAAAGAGGAGATGAAATCTGAGTAAAACATAGCATCATCCAAAGAAAATAAAAAATGAAGTGGCCTTCTATCTCAGTCTGTATCAGAATTAGATCTTTTTCTTCTTCTCTACTCTTCCTTTATTCTCTTCTTCTTCACACATGAAGAAAAATACTGCCTCAACCCTGGTATTCTTTAGCTCCCTTGATGTGTGCCATACTAAAATACAAGATGTGTAGCAGCCTCAAGGTCCTTTGAATTCATATCCTTAACTTCATAAGAAGTCATAGGTGAGTGAGATATAACTGGTACTAGTTTAAACAGGTGCATAAGATTGCCATTGCTAGATAAGATTTAGAAAGTGAGGGGAATATAAGAAGTCATGCTTCATAGAAGATCCTTACAAGTCCCAACTGAGAGCTACTCTAAACAATGACTGTCCTTGAACAAGGCTTCTAACCTAGTTTAAAGTTGGTTTTTCCTCTTAAGTCGACTGTGCCTCTTAAGTCAGTCATGCGACCAAGTCAGTTGAGCCTTCAAGGCAATCACATCATAAAAATAGCCATGACTTAAACTCAATAATGCTTCTTTGAGTCAATTGTTTCCTCAAGTCAATCATGTATCCTTAAGTTGTTTGCAACTCATGTCGGCAATGCTTCTTCAAGTCAATTGCATCTTCAAGTCGGTCAAGCCTTAAAGGCAGTCGTGTTGTCAAGGCATCCGCAACTCCAAGTTAGGCATACTTCTTCAAGTTGATTCTTTCATCAAATCGCTCATGCATCATCAAGATATATTCACCTTAACCTCCAAGCCAGCTTTGATTCTTCGAGTCGGTTATGTGTCCTCGAAATGGTAGAGCCAAATCGACAAGACAATCACAACTCTAAGACGACATTGCCTCTTTGAGTTGGTTGCAACTTTATGTTGGTCACACTTGCCATATTTTCAAGTTGGTCAAGCCATAAGGAAGTCACGTCAATAAGACGGGGTCTTGACTTGAAGTCAATCATGCTTCTTCGAGACGATTGCTTCCTCGAGTCAATTATAAATCCTCAAGATGATTGTGACTCTAGGTCAACCAAGGCTTTAAAAGGTGCATTTTCAAGTCGATCGCATCACGACGATTGCAACTCCAAGTTAGCCATGCTTCCCTAACTTAACAATACATCACCAAGGCGACCGCAGTTTGGCTCAAAGTTGTTGTGCTTTCCTTAAATTAGTCATGTGCCCTCAATGTGGTCATATCAGTAGGACAACCACAACTGTAACTCTTGGTTTATATCGTTCATGAGAGAATATATTTATATTTTTAATGTACATTTAGAGAAAATTCATTAGTCATTTATTAGGTCTCGACTCAAACAATACTTCCATAAACTATTTGTTGTAATTGCATGCTTTTTCTTTTCTCTTAATAATTTTTATCTTATTAGGGATTTTTTTTAAATTGAGGAGTGATAAATATTCTTATCTAAATCATAAACTCCTTTTAAATTATGATATTTATATTAAAACATGTTTATCTATTTTTTATAAAATTTTAAAAATAACCAATTTTATATGCTAACAAATAAATTCTTGAGGATACCAAACAAGAAGAACAAACTCTTCTAGACATTCTCAAGGAGCATTCAAATTTTAGAGGCAATAACATTCCACATACAACAGGGGACGAGTCAACTTTATTGGCTCATCAATCATTTTTTACACTAACAATATTTTAACAAATAAAACTTCTCATGTTGGATGTAGCATGTCATACAACTAAATCACTAAACAAGAAAAAACAAAGCATCATTTTTTCCTTGAGACAAGTATAAATTTCAATCGTAGCAAATCATACAAAATATAATGCTACTACTATTTTGTCTCAAAATATCCCTGTTTTGTGCAGGGCAAACTAAAAGGAAGGAAAGAAGCTGCAAAACTAAGCTATGAGTTCCTACTAATTAATCTTACAATACAGTAATACATTTCACCATGTCATCACAAATATCAAGAACATAGAAAACATTGGCATGTCCAGCTCTCATCTAGCAGATATATTAAGTGGATCCAAGAATATCAGCAGCTCTCAGCTAGCACCATCTGAAATTTTAGTGATGTAAGCAGATAGCCCAGAATCGTACTATGATCTTCACATTTTTACATTCAGATTCATTTCTTTGCAAGAACCGACCTTCTCAGCCGCCTTCCGCAATGGCCTTCCAACAGAGGATCTTCTTTGGCACTCCCGATTCCCGAGTTCTGAAGACTCGATTGAATTATGCTTCTCATTCTTTACTCGTTCAACAGAAATATTTGATATGGAGGAAGTAGAACAATCTCCATGAGCAATAGCTTACTCGTTCATTCTTGATCGTATAAACTAAAAACTTGGCATCCTCCATCTTGACTGAGTTCTCAGTAGGCTCACATGATTCAGACTTTAAATAACCGGATCTCCTCCGCAAGGATTTTCTGCTTTAGAAAAAAATGCTCAAATTTTAAATACTAAAAAGCAGGAAACATTCCATAGCCATATAAAACATGGATTACCTTCTTCCATCAATCTTTTCCTCTGATGGCACCTGACAAGTCACTGGAAGTATGGCATCATCAATCTTGTGCAACTCCATAGATTCATGTGATTCAGATTTCAAACTACAGGATCTTGTTCGGAAGGAAGTTCTGCAAAAATAAAATAGGTATGAGTTCAATGATGCTCTCCAGAGATAAAAAAGGGGGCCTATAGCTTAATCAGAATGTGCATTACCTTCTTCCCACGACCTTTTCCTCTAGGCCCACTTGATGGGTCACTGGAGATCCGCCATCATCTCTTTTGAGCAAGTCATTCACAAATTCACATGATTCAGACTTCAAGCCACTGGATTTTGTTCGTAAGGACCTCCTTCTTCATTAATTAGGATGCATCAGAATTTACATTGTCGTTAAAGATTAACAAATTATTCAAAGCTTATCCAAAACATGAATTACCTTCTACCATCAACCTTTCCCTCTGATGCCACTTGATGAACCAAAGCGATAGGGCCTAAAGCTGCAGAACCATACAACTGATATAAGAATGAAGAACAAACACAGAGATTTGAAATCAGATGCAGAACCACTAATTTCACTCATAGTGGTGAGTTGAATTACACTGTGGTTTTAACTTGCGCTTCTTATTGGGATTGCAGATTTTCTTGTCATTAGCAAGTTGAGTTGCATTTGCTTCAACCTCCTCACACTTGGTGGTTCCTACCTTTTGCAATTTGTAGAAAGAAAAATAACAGTATGAGCAAAAAAAGGGCAGCCTGAATGTAAACAAAACAAGCCATTGGATACCTCTGAGCCAATTTTGTTAAGGAGATCTTTGATCAATTTTTCTTTCTCCTAAGTTAGAGTAAAGAAAAATTATATATCACCATAGAGATTAAGAGAGGAGAAAACAAATTATGAAACTATAATAATCCCCCTTACCTCTAATTCTGAAGTCTTTAGTTTAAGGATTGATAAGGTACAACCAAGCTCATGTTGTTAATACTTTTAGCTGCAACATGAAATAAACAAATAAATATTATCAATCAAAATAACTTGACATGCAACTTCAATCGATTGACACAAAGTAAATCAAATTAAATCGCCTATTATAGCAAACGAAAATCACAATGAGCCAAACCATAAGGCAAGAAAACATACTCTATCTTTCCCTAAGTTGAGCTCCTGCGAATCAAAAGACGAAACAGATAAAGAATGCATCTTTTTTGCAAACTGTAACAATAAAGAAAATGGACAAGGAATCAACCCCTAGCATGTGTGAGTTAGCCCGGGCCAATTGCCAGTTTTGTTGACTGGTTTTCTGCAATTCAAATTGGAGTTTTTGCAACTCGGTGCTACTCAGTTCTATGATTTTAATGCCAAAACGAACAACAGATCAAACCATATCAATCGATAGCTGGTCCAAGAATTTCGACGGACTATTTTTTAGTCAAGAAGTAATTTTTTTACAATTTACATACTTCTTTTCTGCAAGAAGCTTCAACAAGGCAGTATTTTCCTGGAATTCATATTGATCATGTAAAGAAAAAAGCATTTTCAAACATCTTTTTTAGAAACAAACACTAAATGCAGATGAAGAATGAAAGAAAGATGAAAAAGGGAGACCAAAAAGAAAATCTCCAAAGGTACCTTCATGAGTTGGACGATGCAATCTTTGGAGATCGGGCAAGAAATCACATTCGAGTTACCTTGATCGACATCGGCACCCATCATTCCGGCCGTCCCCGAACTCACCGTGTTGGTGATGTCGGACAATCTTTTTCCTCGCAGCGGCGCTTCGGACCAAGGGCAGCACATCATGCGATTTGATTCTACTATAAGGCAAGCAAACCCAGCATCAAACGCTAAACCTAACCCTAACTCGGATACTAGGGAAGAATCCGAGGATCAAACTCTATGAATCGAGAAGAGAGAAAAATTGGAGTTTTTGCAAGTTTTGTTGACTGGTTTTCTGCAATTCAAATTGGAGTTTTTGCAACTCGGTGCTACTCAGTTCTATGATTATAATGCCAAAACGAACAACAGATCAAACCATATCAATCGATAGCTGGTCCAAGAATTTCGACGGACTATTTTTTAGTCAAGAAGTAATTTTTTTTACAATTTACATACTTCTTTTCTGCAAGAAGCTTCAACAAGGCAGTATTTTCCTGGAATTCATATTGATCATGTAAAGAAAAAAGCATTTTCAAACATCTTTTTTAGAAACAAACACTAAATGCTGATGAAGAATGAAAGAAAGATGAAAAAGGGAGACCAAAAAGAAAATCTCCAAAGGTACCTTCATGAGCTGGACGATGCAATCTTTGGAGATCGGGCAAGAAATCACATTCGAGTTCCCTTGATCGACATCGGCACCCATCATTCCGGCCGTCCCTGAACTCACCGTGTTGGTGATGTCGGACAATCTTTTTCCTCGCAGCAGCGCTTCGGACCAAGGGCAGCACATCATGCGATTTGATTCTACTTTAAGGCAAGCAAACCCAGCATCAAACGCTAAACCTAACCCTAACTCGGATACTAGGGAAGAATCCGAGGATCAAACTCTATGAATCGAGAAGAGAGAAAAATTGGAGTTTTTGCAAGTTTTGTTGACTGGTTTTCTGCAATTCAAATTGGAGTTTTTGCAACTCGGTGCTACTCAGTTCTATGATTTTGCTGCCAAAACGAACAACAGATCAAACCATATCAATCGATAGCTGGTCCAAGAATTTCGACGGACTATTTTTTAGTCAAGAAGTAATTTTTTTACAATTTACATACTTCTTTTCTGCAAGAAGCTTCAACAAGGCAGTATTTTCCTGGAATTCATATTGATCATGTAAAGAAAAAAGCATTTTCAAACATCTTTTTTAGAAACAAACACTAAATGCAGATGAAGAATGAAAGAAAGATGAAAAAGGGAGACCAAAAAGAAAATCTCCAAAGGTACCTTCATGTGCTGGACGATGCAATCTTTGGAGATCGGGCAAGAAATCACATTCGAGTTACCTTGATCGACATCGGCACGCATCATTCCGGCCGTCCCCGAACTCACCGTGTTGGTGATGTCGGACAATCTTTTTCCTCGCAGCGGCGCTTCGGACCAAGGGCAGCACATCATGCGATTTGATTCTACTATAAGGCAAGCAAACCCAGCATCAAACGCTAAACCTAACCCTAACTCGGATACTAGGGAAGAATCCGAGGATCAAACTCTATGAATCGAGAAGAGAGAAAAATGCACCGGAGGCGTCCGCATTGGTGTGGATCAGCGAGCGAGGAAGAGGACCAGCGTCCATGGACTGACCAACGAGGACAAGGAACACGACCGCACTCCGAAGAAGCAGCTTTCTTCCTCCCTGTGCCTTGATCAAGGAAATAACAAGGAAAAGAACGAGAAAAAGATGAAGATTTTGGGACAGAGAGAGCAGAAGAACACGAAGCAAGAAAGAACAAAAGAGCAGCCCGATCGCGATCGAACAAGGAAAGAATGCCGAGAGCGAAAAAAAATTTGGACCATTTCTCGATTTGTGCGTGTCATCCTTGCGCAGGGGCCATGCTAATCTTCTCTGTATCGTTCCAATTTTATCGGATGTCTCCGAAGAGACAACCTTGTCGCCAACTCTGCGGTATAAGAAGACGCGAATCAATCGCCTCATTATCGATATGGGATTAAAAATAAATATTCTTACCACGTGCCCAAATCTGAACCGTCGCTTTGTCGAACGAACGGCATCTGTTTAACTGATCGACTGCATCCTCCTCGAACAATCCCCAAACGCATCGAAGCCGTCCTTTCTCATCCTCCCAGATCGTAAAGCTTGGTTGACTTGGTTGAGCAAGCTTCGATGCACAACTTTGGGCTGGGCTTCTAACACGTAATAAACATGTCCAATTCTCGAACCCATGGTCAAATCATATTTTGTGGGGGTCAACACAATCGATCAACAATGCAGTCAATGTTGATTTATTTCACAGAGAAGAAATCTATGTTGAATTCATGTTTGCCCACACTTTGGTGAGATGGACTTCTAACACAGCACACTCATTCGGAGACCAGTACTTGCAGGAGAGGCCCAGTAGCTACATTAGAAAAGCACTTCGTTAATCAAGAATGGATCACAGAAGATAACAGATGTCCGTGAAATGTGTGCAGTAAGATTCTCCTATTTCCTGTTTATATTATCAGTTTAATAATGTGGTGATCAATGGTTGCTGTCATGGTATTACGATGAAGCATGGATCACTCTTAGTAATTTGCCATATGAGATTTCGCACCAGGATGGAGCCACCGGAACTGTGATGATGCTTCCAAAGGAAAACAAAAACAAAAGTCCTTTTGTCTTCGGCTGTTTGATGATGGCAGAAGCATTGTTAAAGTGGAATTGGGATCCTTTTTTTTCTTTTATCTCGTCAACTACGTACAACCTAGTTAATCATTGTCGAATATAAGATATGGCTCATTTTAGCATTATCCGCATAGGCGACCATACGTCCTCCACGTTGTTCGGCGCCGTACAAGTCGTAGCTGAACACTACGGATCCATTTCAGAAAGTTCTGAATGGTGCCGCACGATCGAAACCCGTATGGGTCGGTCGGTGCTCGTCTACAGGAAATGCGTCATCCTACTCGGCGTTGTACGAGTCGACTCCCAAACCCAAACTCCCAAGCATGGCAGTGGGAAGATAAGCAAAAAAACTCAAAAATCCCACCCAAAAGATCCAAGATTTGGTCAAAAACTAAAATTCCCACCAAAGCCAAAGTCAAAGTCAACTTTCGCTCCGTCTCCCAAAAAGCCGAAAATCAAAAATTTCTCGCTCGAAGGCATCTTGTAGGAGTCGGTACCTTCCCCTCGCTCATCCAAGCCAATGCCCGAGCAGTGTTGCTCATCCAGTCATTTGTAGTCCTTCGTCGCTTGGCTCGATCATTATCAGAGTAGCTACTTGGCCAAACAGGGGCCCGAGTAGTGTTGCTCGGCCAAGCCAGTGCCTGAGAAGTGTTGCTCGGCCAGTCATGTGCAGTCCATCGTCGCTTGGCTCGATCATTATCATAGTAGTTGCTCAGCCAAACAGGGGTCCGAGTAGTGCTGCTCGGCCAAGCCAATGCCCGAGCAGTTTTGCTCAGCTAGTCATGTGCCGTCCATCGTCGCTTGGCTCGATCATTATCATAGTAGTTGCTCGGCCAAACAGGAGCCCGAGTAGTGCTGCTTGGCCAAGCCAATGCTCGAGCCATATTACTCGGCCATGCCATTCCCTAGTGCCTAAGTAGTGTTGCTCGGCTAGTATTATATAGTCCATCGTCGCTTGGCTCGATCATTATCAGAGCAGTTGCTATGCCAAACATGGTCCCGAGTAGTGCTGCTCGGCCAAGCCGATGCCCGAGCCACATTGCTCGGTCAAGCCATTCCCCAATGCCCGAGTAGTGTTGCTCGACTAAGCCAATGGTCGTGTAGTGTTGCTTAACCAGACATGTGTAGTCCATCGTCGCTTGGCTCGATCATTATAAGAGTAGTTGCTTAGCTAAACAAAGGCCTGAATAGTGTTGCTCAACCAAGCCAGTGCCCGAGCCACATTGCTCAGCCAGGCCAGTCCCTAGTACCCGAGTAGTGTTGCTCAACCAAGCCAGTGCCCGAGCCACATTGCTCGGTCAAGCCGGTGCTCGAACCACATTGCTCGGCCAGGCCAGTCCTAGGTGCCCGAGTAGTGTTGTTCGGCCAAGCCAGTGCCCGAGCCACATTGCTCAGCCAGGCCAGTCCCTAGTGCTCGAGTAGTGTTGCTCGGCCAAGCTAGTGCCCGAGCCACATTGCTCTGCTAGGCTAGTCCCCAGTGCTCGAGTAGTGTTACTCGACCAGTCAAGTGCAGTCATCATCCTTGTTTTGATCATTATCAGAGCAGCTGCTCGACCAAGCCATTGCCCGAGCCACATTACTTGGTCAGGCCAGTCCCAAGTGCTCGGGTAGTGTTGCTCGGCCAAATAGGGGCCCGAGTAGTGTTGCTCGACTAAGCCAGTGCCCAAGCCACATTGCTCGGCGAGGCCAGTTCCCAATGCCCGAGTAATGTTGCTTGGCCAAGCCAGTGCCTAAGCAGTGTTGCTCGGCCAGTCACGTGCAGTCCATCGTTGCTTGGCTCGATCATTATCAGAGCAACTACTCGGCCAAATAAGAGCCCGGGTAGTTCTGCTCGACCAAGCCAGTGCCCGAGCCACATTTCTCGGCCAGGCCAGTTCGCATTGCTCGAGTAGTGTTGCTCGGTCAGTCATACCACAAAACTCAGAGTGGCACTACACGGCGCCAACCCATACGGGTTAGTCGGCACCCGTCCGCTAGGTACAAGCCACCCTCCCGAGGAGTTGACAACCATTAAAGGACCATGTACGACTAACCACCCCCTTTGCAGATATAAAAGTCAACCCTCTGACCAATGAGAGAGGACTTCATACATTCAACTCGCTCTTATTCCACTCAACTCTAACTTAAGCTTCGGAGGGGTCGAGTCGGGAAATCTCTCTCCCGACCCCGACCTGAGTGCAGGGGCTGGCAATGACGAAGCAAGCAACGAGGACCATGACCCAATCTGACCCGACACTCACTTCTGCTACCTGAGTCTCCGCGTGGGCAACCATGCACATCCGGGATTAGACCGAGCCGTACTTATTCCTCAGCCACAGCGTAAGGGTTCACCAACAATATGGACCTAAATCATCAAACAGAGTAATCTGATTTCCTCTAAATAATATCCTTACCATAAACCTGTTTACAGTCTTTAAAAGATGGGCTCCGATGTCTCTTTTGCTTATACTGCTCAAATCACTATGATTAGCAACTTTACTTGACATGAAGAAGACAAAGCTTCAGATGTGCAGCAACTGAACTTAGAGATGGCCCTGGCAAACTTCAGATCATTCAAGTTGTCTTCCAAGTTCTAGCATTAAAGATTCTAGTAGTCTTATTAACATTTGCTAATGGCTGATGATTCCCTGCGATACAAGCATATCAGAATAAGAAAAGAGAACTTTCCATCCAAGCCAAGGCCTTATCCAGCAAAGCACTCAACAGAGCTTTCCACATTGATGAGTCACAGTGGATTGGATGCATGTCCTTGTCTTGTTAATGTTCACAAGAGGCAACACGGAGAGAGGATTCTTCTAATGTTCTTCTCATCATGATCATAGGATATCTGGTCCAAAACAGGCTTAGTTGATGGAGGGAGGTTGCAGAAACATATGGGAGGTTGGCATAGGCAGATACAGATGTCTCAGATCAGATTACACTTCAGAGTGGGAGAATTGGAAAGAGGAGATGAAATCTGAGTAAAACATAGCATCATCCAAAGAAAATAAAAAATGAAGTGGCCTTCTATCTCAGTCTGTATCAGAATTAGATCTTTTTCTTCTTCTCTACTCTTCCTTTATTCTCTTCTTCTTCACACATGAAGAAAAATACTGCCTCAACCCTGGTATTCTTTAGCTCCCTTGATGTGTGCCATACTAAAATACAAGATGTGTAGCAGCCTCAAGGTCCTTTGAATTCATATCCTTAACTTCATAAGAAGTCATAGGTGAGTGAGATATAACTGGTACTAGTTTAAACAGGTGCATAAGATTGCCATTGCTAGATAAGATTTAGAAAGTGAGGGGAATATAAGAAGTCATGCTTCATAGAAGATCCTTACAAGTCCCAACTGAGAGCTACTCTAAACAATGACTGTCCTTGAACAAGGCTTCTAACCTAGTTTAAAGTTGGTTTTTCCTCTTAAGTCGACTGTGCCTCTTAAGTCAGTCATGCGACCAAGTCAGTTGAGCCTTCAAGGCAATCACATCATAAAAATAGCCATGACTTAAACTCAATAATGCTTCTTTGAGTCAATTGTTTCCTCAAGTCAATCATGTATCCTTAAGTTGTTTGCAACTCATGTCGGCAATGCTTCTTCAAGTCAATTGCATCTTCAAGTCGGTCAAGCCTTAAAGGCAGTCGTGTTGTCAAGGCATCCGCAACTCCAAGTTAGGCATACTTCTTCAAGTTGATTCTTTCATCAAATCGCTCATGCATCATCAAGATATATTCACCTTAACCTCCAAGCCAGCTTTGATTCTTCGAGTCGGTTATGTGTCCTCGAAATGGTAGAGCCAAATCGACAAGACAATCACAACTCTAAGACGACATTGCCTCTTTGAGTTGGTTGCAACTTTATGTTGGTCACACTTGCCATATTTTCAAGTTGGTCAAGCCATAAGGAAGTCACGTCAATAAGACGGGGTCTTGACTTGAAGTCAATCATGCTTCTTCGAGACGATTGCTTCCTCGAGTCAATTATAAATCCTCAAGATGATTGTGACTCTAGGTCAACCAAGGCTTTAAAAGGTGCATTTTCAAGTCGATCGCATCACGACGATTGCAACTCCAAGTTAGCCATGCTTCCCTAACTTAACAATACATCACCAAGGCGACCGCAGTTTGGCTCAAAGTTGTTGTGCTTTCCTTAAATTAGTCATGTGCCCTCAATGTGGTCATATCAGTAGGACAACCACAACTGTAACTCTTGGTTTATATCGTTCATGAGAGAATATATTTATATTTTTAATGTACATTTAGAGAAAATTCATTAGTCATTTATTAGGTCTCGACTCAAACAATACTTCCATAAACTATTTGTTGTAATTGCATGCTTTTTCTTTTCTCTTAATAATTTTTATCTTATTAGGGATTTTTTTTAAATTGAGGAGTGATAAATATTCTTATCTAAATCATAAACTCCTTTTAAATTATGATATTTATATTAAAACATGTTTATCTATTTTTTATAAAATTTTAAAAATAACCAATTTTATATGCTAACAAATAAATTCTTGAGGATACCAAACAAGAAGAACAAACTCTTCTAGACATTCTCAAGGAGCATTCAAATTTTAGAGGCAATAACATTCCACATACAACAGGGGACGAGTCAACTTTATTGGCTCATCAATCATTTTTTACACTAACAATATTTTAACAAATAAAACTTCTCATGTTGGATGTAGCATGTCATACAACTAAATCACTAAACAAGAAAAAACAAAGCATCATTTTTTCCTTGAGACAAGTATAAATTTCAATCGTAGCAAATCATACAAAATATAATGCTACTACTATTTTGTCTCAAAATATCCCTGTTTTGTGCAGGGCAAACTAAAAGGAAGGAAAGAAGCTGCAAAACTAAGCTATGAGTTCCTACTAATTAATCTTACAATACAGTAATACATTTCACCATGTCATCACAAATATCAAGAACATAGAAAACATTGGCATGTCCAGCTCTCATCTAGCAGATATATTAAGTGGATCCAAGAATATCAGCAGCTCTCAGCTAGCACCATCTGAAATTTTAGTGATGTAAGCAGATAGCCCAGAATCGTACTATGATCTTCACATTTTTACATTCAGATTCATTTCTTTGCAAGAACCGACCTTCTCAGCCGCCTTCCGCAATGGCCTTCCAACAGAGGATCTTCTTTGGCACTCCCGATTCCCGAGTTCTGAAGACTCGATTGAATTATGCTTCTCATTCTTTACTCGTTCAACAGAAATATTTGATATGGAGGAAGTAGAACAATCTCCATGAGCAATAGCTTACTCGTTCATTCTTGATCGTATAAACTAAAAACTTGGCATCCTCCATCTTGACTGAGTTCTCAGTAGGCTCACATGATTCAGACTTTAAATAACCGGATCTCCTCCGCAAGGATTTTCTGCTTTAGAAAAAAATGCTCAAATTTTAAATACTAAAAAGCAGGAAACATTCCATAGCCATATAAAACATGGATTACCTTCTTCCATCAATCTTTTCCTCTGATGGCACCTGACAAGTCACTGGAAGTATGGCATCATCAATCTTGTGCAACTCCATAGATTCATGTGATTCAGATTTCAAACTACAGGATCTTGTTCGGAAGGAAGTTCTGCAAAAATAAAATAGGTATGAGTTCAATGATGCTCTCCAGAGATAAAAAAGGGGGCCTATAGCTTAATCAGAATGTGCATTACCTTCTTCCCACGACCTTTTCCTCTAGGCCCACTTGATGGGTCACTGGAGATCCGCCATCATCTCTTTTGAGCAAGTCATTCACAAATTCACATGATTCAGACTTCAAGCCACTGGATTTTGTTCGTAAGGACCTCCTTCTTCATTAATTAGGATGCATCAGAATTTACATTGTCGTTAAAGATTAACAAATTATTCAAAGCTTATCCAAAACATGAATTACCTTCTACCATCAACCTTTCCCTCTGATGCCACTTGATGAACCAAAGCGATAGGGCCTAAAGCTGCAGAACCATACAACTGATATAAGAATGAAGAACAAACACAGAGATTTGAAATCAGATGCAGAACCACTAATTTCACTCATAGTGGTGAGTTGAATTACACTGTGGTTTTAACTTGCGCTTCTTATTGGGATTGCAGATTTTCTTGTCATTAGCAAGTTGAGTTGCATTTGCTTCAACCTCCTCACACTTGGTGGTTCCTACCTTTTGCAATTTGTAGAAAGAAAAATAACAGTATGAGCAAAAAAAGGGCAGCCTGAATGTAAACAAAACAAGCCATTGGATACCTCTGAGCCAATTTTGTTAAGGAGATCTTTGATCAATTTTTCTTTCTCCTAAGTTAGAGTAAAGAAAAATTATATATCACCATAGAGATTAAGAGAGGAGAAAACAAATTATGAAACTATAATAATCCCCCTTACCTCTAATTCTGAAGTCTTTAGTTTAAGGATTGATAAGGTACAACCAAGCTCATGTTGTTAATACTTTTAGCTGCAACATGAAATAAACAAATAAATATTATCAATCAAAATAACTTGACATGCAACTTCAATCGATTGACACAAAGTAAATCAAATTAAATCGCCTATTATAGCAAACGAAAATCACAATGAGCCAAACCATAAGGCAAGAAAACATACTCTATCTTTCCCTAAGTTGAGCTCCTGCGAATCAAAAGACGAAACAGATAAAGAATGCATCTTTTTTGCAAACTGTAACAATAAAGAAAATGGACAAGGAATCAACCCCTAGCATGTGTGAGTTAGCCCGGGCCAATTGCCAGTTTTGTTGACTGGTTTTCTGCAATTCAAATTGGAGTTTTTGCAACTCGGTGCTACTCAGTTCTATGATTTTAATGCCAAAACGAACAACAGATCAAACCATATCAATCGATAGCTGGTCCAAGAATTTCGACGGACTATTTTTTAGTCAAGAAGTAATTTTTTTACAATTTACATACTTCTTTTCTGCAAGAAGCTTCAACAAGGCAGTATTTTCCTGGAATTCATATTGATCATGTAAAGAAAAAAGCATTTTCAAACATCTTTTTTAGAAACAAACACTAAATGCAGATGAAGAATGAAAGAAAGATGAAAAAGGGAGACCAAAAAGAAAATCTCCAAAGGTACCTTCATGAGTTGGACGATGCAATCTTTGGAGATCGGGCAAGAAATCACATTCGAGTTACCTTGATCGACATCGGCACCCATCATTCCGGCCGTCCCCGAACTCACCGTGTTGGTGATGTCGGACAATCTTTTTCCTCGCAGCGGCGCTTCGGACCAAGGGCAGCACATCATGCGATTTGATTCTACTATAAGGCAAGCAAACCCAGCATCAAACGCTAAACCTAACCCTAACTCGGATACTAGGGAAGAATCCGAGGATCAAACTCTATGAATCGAGAAGAGAGAAAAATTGGAGTTTTTGCAAGTTTTGTTGACTGGTTTTCTGCAATTCAAATTGGAGTTTTTGCAACTCGGTGCTACTCAGTTCTATGATTATAATGCCAAAACGAACAACAGATCAAACCATATCAATCGATAGCTGGTCCAAGAATTTCGACGGACTATTTTTTAGTCAAGAAGTAATTTTTTTTACAATTTACATACTTCTTTTCTGCAAGAAGCTTCAACAAGGCAGTATTTTCCTGGAATTCATATTGATCATGTAAAGAAAAAAGCATTTTCAAACATCTTTTTTAGAAACAAACACTAAATGCTGATGAAGAATGAAAGAAAGATGAAAAAGGGAGACCAAAAAGAAAATCTCCAAAGGTACCTTCATGAGCTGGACGATGCAATCTTTGGAGATCGGGCAAGAAATCACATTCGAGTTCCCTTGATCGACATCGGCACCCATCATTCCGGCCGTCCCTGAACTCACCGTGTTGGTGATGTCGGACAATCTTTTTCCTCGCAGCAGCGCTTCGGACCAAGGGCAGCACATCATGCGATTTGATTCTACTTTAAGGCAAGCAAACCCAGCATCAAACGCTAAACCTAACCCTAACTCGGATACTAGGGAAGAATCCGAGGATCAAACTCTATGAATCGAGAAGAGAGAAAAATTGGAGTTTTTGCAAGTTTTGTTGACTGGTTTTCTGCAATTCAAATTGGAGTTTTTGCAACTCGGTGCTACTCAGTTCTATGATTTTGCTGCCAAAACGAACAACAGATCAAACCATATCAATCGATAGCTGGTCCAAGAATTTCGACGGACTATTTTTTAGTCAAGAAGTAATTTTTTTACAATTTACATACTTCTTTTCTGCAAGAAGCTTCAACAAGGCAGTATTTTCCTGGAATTCATATTGATCATGTAAAGAAAAAAGCATTTTCAAACATCTTTTTTAGAAACAAACACTAAATGCAGATGAAGAATGAAAGAAAGATGAAAAAGGGAGACCAAAAAGAAAATCTCCAAAGGTACCTTCATGTGCTGGACGATGCAATCTTTGGAGATCGGGCAAGAAATCACATTCGAGTTACCTTGATCGACATCGGCACGCATCATTCCGGCCGTCCCCGAACTCACCGTGTTGGTGATGTCGGACAATCTTTTTCCTCGCAGCGGCGCTTCGGACCAAGGGCAGCACATCATGCGATTTGATTCTACTATAAGGCAAGCAAACCCAGCATCAAACGCTAAACCTAACCCTAACTCGGATACTAGGGAAGAATCCGAGGATCAAACTCTATGAATCGAGAAGAGAGAAAAATGCACCGGAGGCGTCCGCATTGGTGTGGATCAGCGAGCGAGGAAGAGGACCAGCGTCCATGGACTGACCAACGAGGACAAGGAACACGACCGCACTCCGAAGAAGCAGCTTTCTTCCTCCCTGTGCCTTGATCAAGGAAATAACAAGGAAAAGAACGAGAAAAAGATGAAGATTTTGGGACAGAGAGAGCAGAAGAACACGAAGCAAGAAAGAACAAAAGAGCAGCCCGATCGCGATCGAACAAGGAAAGAATGCCGAGAGCGAAAAAAAATTTGGACCATTTCTCGATTTGTGCGTGTCATCCTTGCGCAGGGGCCATGCTAATCTTCTCTGTATCGTTCCAATTTTATCGGATGTCTCCGAAGAGACAACCTTGTCGCCAACTCTGCGGTATAAGAAGACGCGAATCAATCGCCTCATTATCGATATGGGATTAAAAATAAATATTCTTACCACGTGCCCAAATCTGAACCGTCGCTTTGTCGAACGAACGGCATCTGTTTAACTGATCGACTGCATCCTCCTCGAACAATCCCCAAACGCATCGAAGCCGTCCTTTCTCATCCTCCCAGATCGTAAAGCTTGGTTGACTTGGTTGAGCAAGCTTCGATGCACAACTTTGGGCTGGGCTTCTAACACGTAATAAACATGTCCAATTCTCGAACCCATGGTCAAATCATATTTTGTGGGGGTCAACACAATCGATCAACAATGCAGTCAATGTTGATTTATTTCACAGAGAAGAAATCTATGTTGAATTCATGTTTGCCCACACTTTGGTGAGATGGACTTCTAACACAGCACACTCATTCGGAGACCAGTACTTGCAGGAGAGGCCCAGTAGCTACATTAGAAAAGCACTTCGTTAATCAAGAATGGATCACAGAAGATAACAGATGTCCGTGAAATGTGTGCAGTAAGATTCTCCTATTTCCTGTTTATATTATCAGTTTAATAATGTGGTGATCAATGGTTGCTGTCATGGTATTACGATGAAGCATGGATCACTCTTAGTAATTTGCCATATGAGATTTCGCACCAGGATGGAGCCACCGGAACTGTGATGATGCTTCCAAAGGAAAACAAAAACAAAAGTCCTTTTGTCTTCGGCTGTTTGATGATGGCAGAAGCATTGTTAAAGTGGAATTGGGATCCTTTTTTTTCTTTTATCTCGTCAACTACGTACAACCTAGTTAATCATTGTCGAATATAAGATATGGCTCATTTTAGCATTATCCGCATAGGCGACCATACGTCCTCCACGTTGTTCGGCGCCGTACAAGTCGTAGCTGAACACTACGGATCCATTTCAGAAAGTTCTGAATGGTGCCGCACGATCGAAACCCGTATGGGTCGGTCGGTGCTCGTCTACAGGAAATGCGTCATCCTACTCGGCGTTGTACGAGTCGACTCCCAAACCCAAACTCCCAAGCATGGCAGTGGGAAGATAAGCAAAAAAACTCAAAAATCCCACCCAAAAGATCCAAGATTTGGTCAAAAACTAAAATTCCCACCAAAGCCAAAGTCAAAGTCAACTTTCGCTCCGTCTCCCAAAAAGCCGAAAATCAAAAATTTCTCGCTCGAAGGCATCTTGTAGGAGTCGGTACCTTCCCCTCGCTCATCCAAGCCAATGCCCGAGCAGTGTTGCTCATCCAGTCATTTGTAGTCCTTCGTCGCTTGGCTCGATCATTATCAGAGTAGCTACTTGGCCAAACAGGGGCCCGAGTAGTGTTGCTCGGCCAAGCCAGTGCCTGAGAAGTGTTGCTCGGCCAGTCATGTGCAGTCCATCGTCGCTTGGCTCGATCATTATCATAGTAGTTGCTCAGCCAAACAGGGGTCCGAGTAGTGCTGCTCGGCCAAGCCAATGCCCGAGCAGTTTTGCTCAGCTAGTCATGTGCCGTCCATCGTCGCTTGGCTCGATCATTATCATAGTAGTTGCTCGGCCAAACAGGAGCCCGAGTAGTGCTGCTTGGCCAAGCCAATGCTCGAGCCATATTACTCGGCCATGCCATTCCCTAGTGCCTAAGTAGTGTTGCTCGGCTAGTATTATATAGTCCATCGTCGCTTGGCTCGATCATTATCAGAGCAGTTGCTATGCCAAACATGGTCCCGAGTAGTGCTGCTCGGCCAAGCCGATGCCCGAGCCACATTGCTCGGTCAAGCCATTCCCCAATGCCCGAGTAGTGTTGCTCGACTAAGCCAATGGTCGTGTAGTGTTGCTTAACCAGACATGTGTAGTCCATCGTCGCTTGGCTCGATCATTATAAGAGTAGTTGCTTAGCTAAACAAAGGCCTGAATAGTGTTGCTCAACCAAGCCAGTGCCCGAGCCACATTGCTCAGCCAGGCCAGTCCCTAGTACCCGAGTAGTGTTGCTCAACCAAGCCAGTGCCCGAGCCACATTGCTCGGTCAAGCCGGTGCTCGAACCACATTGCTCGGCCAGGCCAGTCCTAGGTGCCCGAGTAGTGTTGTTCGGCCAAGCCAGTGCCCGAGCCACATTGCTCAGCCAGGCCAGTCCCTAGTGCTCGAGTAGTGTTGCTCGGCCAAGCTAGTGCCCGAGCCACATTGCTCTGCTAGGCTAGTCCCCAGTGCTCGAGTAGTGTTACTCGACCAGTCAAGTGCAGTCATCATCCTTGTTTTGATCATTATCAGAGCAGCTGCTCGACCAAGCCATTGCCCGAGCCACATTACTTGGTCAGGCCAGTCCCAAGTGCTCGGGTAGTGTTGCTCGGCCAAATAGGGGCCCGAGTAGTGTTGCTCGACTAAGCCAGTGCCCAAGCCACATTGCTCGGCGAGGCCAGTTCCCAATGCCCGAGTAATGTTGCTTGGCCAAGCCAGTGCCTAAGCAGTGTTGCTCGGCCAGTCACGTGCAGTCCATCGTTGCTTGGCTCGATCATTATCAGAGCAACTACTCGGCCAAATAAGAGCCCGGGTAGTTCTGCTCGACCAAGCCAGTGCCCGAGCCACATTTCTCGGCCAGGCCAGTTCGCATTGCTCGAGTAGTGTTGCTCGGTCAGTCATACCACAAAACTCAGAGTGGCACTACACGGCGCCAACCCATACGGGTTAGTCGGCACCCGTCCGCTAGGTACAAGCCACCCTCCCGAGGAGTTGACAACCATTAAAGGACCATGTACGACTAACCACCCCCTTTGCAGATATAAAAGTCAACCCTCTGACCAATGAGAGAGGACTTCATACATTCAACTCGCTCTTATTCCACTCAACTCTAACTTAAGCTTCGGAGGGGTCGAGTCGGGAAATCTCTCTCCCGACCCCGACCTGAGTGCAGGGGCTGGCAATGACGAAGCAAGCAACGAGGACCATGACCCAATCTGACCCGACACTCACTTCTGCTACCTGAGTCTCCGCGTGGGCAACCATGCACATCCGGGATTAGACCGAGCCGTACTTATTCCTCAGCCACAGCGTAAGGGTTCACCAACAATATGGACCTAAATCATCAAACAGAGTAATCTGATTTCCTCTAAATAATATCCTTACCATAAACCTGTTTACAGTCTTTAAAAGATGGGCTCCGATGTCTCTTTTGCTTATACTGCTCAAATCACTATGATTAGCAACTTTACTTGACATGAAGAAGACAAAGCTTCAGATGTGCAGCAACTGAACTTAGAGATGGCCCTGGCAAACTTCAGATCATTCAAGTTGTCTTCCAAGTTCTAGCATTAAAGATTCTAGTAGTCTTATTAACATTTGCTAATGGCTGATGATTCCCTGCGATACAAGCATATCAGAATAAGAAAAGAGAACTTTCCATCCAAGCCAAGGCCTTATCCAGCAAAGCACTCAACAGAGCTTTCCACATTGATGAGTCACAGTGGATTGGATGCATGTCCTTGTCTTGTTAATGTTCACAAGAGGCAACACGGAGAGAGGATTCTTCTAATGTTCTTCTCATCATGATCATAGGATATCTGGTCCAAAACAGGCTTAGTTGATGGAGGGAGGTTGCAGAAACATATGGGAGGTTGGCATAGGCAGATACAGATGTCTCAGATCAGATTACACTTCAGAGTGGGAGAATTGGAAAGAGGAGATGAAATCTGAGTAAAACATAGCATCATCCAAAGAAAATAAAAAATGAAGTGGCCTTCTATCTCAGTCTGTATCAGAATTAGATCTTTTTCTTCTTCTCTACTCTTCCTTTATTCTCTTCTTCTTCACACATGAAGAAAAATACTGCCTCAACCCTGGTATTCTTTAGCTCCCTTGATGTGTGCCATACTAAAATACAAGATGTGTAGCAGCCTCAAGGTCCTTTGAATTCATATCCTTAACTTCATAAGAAGTCATAGGTGAGTGAGATATAACTGGTACTAGTTTAAACAGGTGCATAAGATTGCCATTGCTAGATAAGATTTAGAAAGTGAGGGGAATATAAGAAGTCATGCTTCATAGAAGATCCTTACAAGTCCCAACTGAGAGCTACTCTAAACAATGACTGTCCTTGAACAAGGCTTCTAACCTAGTTTAAAGTTGGTTTTTCCTCTTAAGTCGACTGTGCCTCTTAAGTCAGTCATGCGACCAAGTCAGTTGAGCCTTCAAGGCAATCACATCATAAAAATAGCCATGACTTAAACTCAATAATGCTTCTTTGAGTCAATTGTTTCCTCAAGTCAATCATGTATCCTTAAGTTGTTTGCAACTCATGTCGGCAATGCTTCTTCAAGTCAATTGCATCTTCAAGTCGGTCAAGCCTTAAAGGCAGTCGTGTTGTCAAGGCATCCGCAACTCCAAGTTAGGCATACTTCTTCAAGTTGATTCTTTCATCAAATCGCTCATGCATCATCAAGATATATTCACCTTAACCTCCAAGCCAGCTTTGATTCTTCGAGTCGGTTATGTGTCCTCGAAATGGTAGAGCCAAATCGACAAGACAATCACAACTCTAAGACGACATTGCCTCTTTGAGTTGGTTGCAACTTTATGTTGGTCACACTTGCCATATTTTCAAGTTGGTCAAGCCATAAGGAAGTCACGTCAATAAGACGGGGTCTTGACTTGAAGTCAATCATGCTTCTTCGAGACGATTGCTTCCTCGAGTCAATTATAAATCCTCAAGATGATTGTGACTCTAGGTCAACCAAGGCTTTAAAAGGTGCATTTTCAAGTCGATCGCATCACGACGATTGCAACTCCAAGTTAGCCATGCTTCCCTAACTTAACAATACATCACCAAGGCGACCGCAGTTTGGCTCAAAGTTGTTGTGCTTTCCTTAAATTAGTCATGTGCCCTCAATGTGGTCATATCAGTAGGACAACCACAACTGTAACTCTTGGTTTATATCGTTCATGAGAGAATATATTTATATTTTTAATGTACATTTAGAGAAAATTCATTAGTCATTTATTAGGTCTCGACTCAAACAATACTTCCATAAACTATTTGTTGTAATTGCATGCTTTTTCTTTTCTCTTAATAATTTTTATCTTATTAGGGATTTTTTTTAAATTGAGGAGTGATAAATATTCTTATCTAAATCATAAACTCCTTTTAAATTATGATATTTATATTAAAACATGTTTATCTATTTTTTATAAAATTTTAAAAATAACCAATTTTATATGCTAACAAATAAATTCTTGAGGATACCAAACAAGAAGAACAAACTCTTCTAGACATTCTCAAGGAGCATTCAAATTTTAGAGGCAATAACATTCCACATACAACAGGGGACGAGTCAACTTTATTGGCTCATCAATCATTTTTTACACTAACAATATTTTAACAAATAAAACTTCTCATGTTGGATGTAGCATGTCATACAACTAAATCACTAAACAAGAAAAAACAAAGCATCATTTTTTCCTTGAGACAAGTATAAATTTCAATCGTAGCAAATCATACAAAATATAATGCTACTACTATTTTGTCTCAAAATATCCCTGTTTTGTGCAGGGCAAACTAAAAGGAAGGAAAGAAGCTGCAAAACTAAGCTATGAGTTCCTACTAATTAATCTTACAATACAGTAATACATTTCACCATGTCATCACAAATATCAAGAACATAGAAAACATTGGCATGTCCAGCTCTCATCTAGCAGATATATTAAGTGGATCCAAGAATATCAGCAGCTCTCAGCTAGCACCATCTGAAATTTTAGTGATGTAAGCAGATAGCCCAGAATCGTACTATGATCTTCACATTTTTACATTCAGATTCATTTCTTTGCAAGAACCGACCTTCTCAGCCGCCTTCCGCAATGGCCTTCCAACAGAGGATCTTCTTTGGCACTCCCGATTCCCGAGTTCTGAAGACTCGATTGAATTATGCTTCTCATTCTTTACTCGTTCAACAGAAATATTTGATATGGAGGAAGTAGAACAATCTCCATGAGCAATAGCTTACTCGTTCATTCTTGATCGTATAAACTAAAAACTTGGCATCCTCCATCTTGACTGAGTTCTCAGTAGGCTCACATGATTCAGACTTTAAATAACCGGATCTCCTCCGCAAGGATTTTCTGCTTTAGAAAAAAATGCTCAAATTTTAAATACTAAAAAGCAGGAAACATTCCATAGCCATATAAAACATGGATTACCTTCTTCCATCAATCTTTTCCTCTGATGGCACCTGACAAGTCACTGGAAGTATGGCATCATCAATCTTGTGCAACTCCATAGATTCATGTGATTCAGATTTCAAACTACAGGATCTTGTTCGGAAGGAAGTTCTGCAAAAATAAAATAGGTATGAGTTCAATGATGCTCTCCAGAGATAAAAAAGGGGGCCTATAGCTTAATCAGAATGTGCATTACCTTCTTCCCACGACCTTTTCCTCTAGGCCCACTTGATGGGTCACTGGAGATCCGCCATCATCTCTTTTGAGCAAGTCATTCACAAATTCACATGATTCAGACTTCAAGCCACTGGATTTTGTTCGTAAGGACCTCCTTCTTCATTAATTAGGATGCATCAGAATTTACATTGTCGTTAAAGATTAACAAATTATTCAAAGCTTATCCAAAACATGAATTACCTTCTACCATCAACCTTTCCCTCTGATGCCACTTGATGAACCAAAGCGATAGGGCCTAAAGCTGCAGAACCATACAACTGATATAAGAATGAAGAACAAACACAGAGATTTGAAATCAGATGCAGAACCACTAATTTCACTCATAGTGGTGAGTTGAATTACACTGTGGTTTTAACTTGCGCTTCTTATTGGGATTGCAGATTTTCTTGTCATTAGCAAGTTGAGTTGCATTTGCTTCAACCTCCTCACACTTGGTGGTTCCTACCTTTTGCAATTTGTAGAAAGAAAAATAACAGTATGAGCAAAAAAAGGGCAGCCTGAATGTAAACAAAACAAGCCATTGGATACCTCTGAGCCAATTTTGTTAAGGAGATCTTTGATCAATTTTTCTTTCTCCTAAGTTAGAGTAAAGAAAAATTATATATCACCATAGAGATTAAGAGAGGAGAAAACAAATTATGAAACTATAATAATCCCCCTTACCTCTAATTCTGAAGTCTTTAGTTTAAGGATTGATAAGGTACAACCAAGCTCATGTTGTTAATACTTTTAGCTGCAACATGAAATAAACAAATAAATATTATCAATCAAAATAACTTGACATGCAACTTCAATCGATTGACACAAAGTAAATCAAATTAAATCGCCTATTATAGCAAACGAAAATCACAATGAGCCAAACCATAAGGCAAGAAAACATACTCTATCTTTCCCTAAGTTGAGCTCCTGCGAATCAAAAGACGAAACAGATAAAGAATGCATCTTTTTTGCAAACTGTAACAATAAAGAAAATGGACAAGGAATCAACCCCTAGCATGTGTGAGTTAGCCCGGGCCAATTGCCAGTTTTGTTGACTGGTTTTCTGCAATTCAAATTGGAGTTTTTGCAACTCGGTGCTACTCAGTTCTATGATTTTAATGCCAAAACGAACAACAGATCAAACCATATCAATCGATAGCTGGTCCAAGAATTTCGACGGACTATTTTTTAGTCAAGAAGTAATTTTTTTACAATTTACATACTTCTTTTCTGCAAGAAGCTTCAACAAGGCAGTATTTTCCTGGAATTCATATTGATCATGTAAAGAAAAAAGCATTTTCAAACATCTTTTTTAGAAACAAACACTAAATGCAGATGAAGAATGAAAGAAAGATGAAAAAGGGAGACCAAAAAGAAAATCTCCAAAGGTACCTTCATGAGTTGGACGATGCAATCTTTGGAGATCGGGCAAGAAATCACATTCGAGTTACCTTGATCGACATCGGCACCCATCATTCCGGCCGTCCCCGAACTCACCGTGTTGGTGATGTCGGACAATCTTTTTCCTCGCAGCGGCGCTTCGGACCAAGGGCAGCACATCATGCGATTTGATTCTACTATAAGGCAAGCAAACCCAGCATCAAACGCTAAACCTAACCCTAACTCGGATACTAGGGAAGAATCCGAGGATCAAACTCTATGAATCGAGAAGAGAGAAAAATTGGAGTTTTTGCAAGTTTTGTTGACTGGTTTTCTGCAATTCAAATTGGAGTTTTTGCAACTCGGTGCTACTCAGTTCTATGATTATAATGCCAAAACGAACAACAGATCAAACCATATCAATCGATAGCTGGTCCAAGAATTTCGACGGACTATTTTTTAGTCAAGAAGTAATTTTTTTTACAATTTACATACTTCTTTTCTGCAAGAAGCTTCAACAAGGCAGTATTTTCCTGGAATTCATATTGATCATGTAAAGAAAAAAGCATTTTCAAACATCTTTTTTAGAAACAAACACTAAATGCTGATGAAGAATGAAAGAAAGATGAAAAAGGGAGACCAAAAAGAAAATCTCCAAAGGTACCTTCATGAGCTGGACGATGCAATCTTTGGAGATCGGGCAAGAAATCACATTCGAGTTCCCTTGATCGACATCGGCACCCATCATTCCGGCCGTCCCTGAACTCACCGTGTTGGTGATGTCGGACAATCTTTTTCCTCGCAGCAGCGCTTCGGTCCAAGGGCAGCACATCATGCGATTTGATTCTACTTTAAGGCAAGCAAACCCAGCATCAAACGCTAAACCTAACCCTAACTCGGATACTAGGGAAGAATCCGAGGATCAAACTCTATGAATCGAGAAGAGAGAAAAATTGGAGTTTTTGCAAGTTTTGTTGACTGGTTTTCTGCAATTCAAATTGGAGTTTTTGCAACTCGGTGCTACTCAGTTCTATGATTTTGCTGCCAAAACGAACAACAGATCAAACCATATCAATCGATAGCTGGTCCAAGAATTTCGACGGACTATTTTTTAGTCAAGAAGTAATTTTTTTACAATTTACATACTTCTTTTCTGCAAGAAGCTTCAACAAGGCAGTATTTTCCTGGAATTCATATTGATCATGTAAAGAAAAAAGCATTTTCAAACATCTTTTTTAGAAACAAACACTAAATGCAGATGAAGAATGAAAGAAAGATGAAAAAGGGAGACCAAAACGAAAATCTCCAAAGGTACCTTCATGTGCTGGACGATGCAATCTTTGGAGATCGGGCAAGAAATCACATTCGAGTTACCTTGATCGACATCGGCACGCATCATTCCGGCCGTCCCCGAACTCACCGTGTTGGTGATGTCGGACAATCTTTTTCCTCGCAGCGGCGCTTCGGACCAAGGGCAGCACATCATGCGATTTGATTCTACTATAAGGCAAGCAAACCCAGCATCAAACGCTAAACCTAACCCTAACTCGGATACTAGGGAAGAATCCGAGGATCAAACTCTATGAATCGAGAAGAGAGAAAAATGCACCGGAGGCGTCCGCATTGGTGTGGATCAGCGAGCGAGGAAGAGGACCAGCGTCCATGGACTGACCAACGAGGACAAGGAACACGACCGCACTCCGAAGAAGCAGCTTTCTTCCTCCCTGTGCCTTGATCAAGGAAATAACAAGGAAAAGAACGAGAAAAAGATGAAGATTTTGGGACAGAGAGAGCAGAAGAACACGAAGCAAGAAAGAACAAAAGAGCAGCCCGATCGCGATCGAACAAGGAAAGAATGCCGAGAGCGAAAAAATATTTGGACCATTTCTCGATTTGTGCGTGTCATCCTTGCGCAGGGGCCATGCTAATCTTCTCTGTATCGTTCCAATTTTATCGGATGTCTCCGAAGAGACAACCTTGTCGCCAACTCTGCGGTATAAGAAGACGCGAATCAATCGCCTCATTATCGATATGGGATTAAAAATAAATATTCTTACCACGTGCCCAAATCTGAACCGTCGCTTTGTCGAACGAACGGCATCTGTTTAACTGATCGACTGCATCCTCCTCGAACAATCCCCAAACGCATCGAAGCCGTCCTTTCTCATCCTCCCAGATCGTAAAGCTTGGTTGACTTGGTTGAGCAAGCTTCGATGCACAACTTTGGGCTGGGCTTCTAACACGTAATAAACATGTCCAATTCTCGAACCCATGGTCAAATCATATTTTGTGGGGGTCAACACAATCGATCAACAATGCAGTCAATGTTGATTTATTTCACAGAGAAGAAATCTATGTTGAATTCATGTTTGCCCACACTTTGGTGAGATGGACTTCTAACACAGCACACTCATTCGGAGACCAGTACTTGCAGGAGAGGCCCAGTAGCTACATTAGAAAAGCACTTCGTTAATCAAGAATGGATCACAGAAGATAACAGATGTCCGTGAAATGTGTGCAGTAAGATTCTCCTATTTCCTGTTTATATTATCAGTTTAATAATGTGGTGATCAATGGTTGCTGTCATGGTATTACGATGAAGCATGGATCACTCTTAGTAATTTGCCATATGAGATTTCGCACCAGGATGGAGCCACCGGAACTGTGATGATGCTTCCAAAGGAAAACAAAAACAAAAGTCCTTTTGTCTTCGGCTGTTTGATGATGGCAGAAGCATTGTTAAAGTGGAATTGGGATCCTTTTTTTTCTTTTATCTCGTCAACTACGTACAACCTAGTTAATCATTGTCGAATATAAGATATGGCTCATTTTAGCATTATCCGCATAGGCGACCATACGTCCTCCACGTTGTTCGGCGCCGTACAAGTCGTAGCTGAACACTACGGATCCATTTCAGAAAGTTCTGAATGGTGCCGCACGATCGAAACCCGTATGGGTCGGTCGGTGCTCGTCTACAGGAAATGCGTCATCCTACTCGGCGTTGTACGAGTCGACTCCCAAACCCAAACTCCCAAGCATGGCAGTGGGAAGATAAGCAAAAAAACTCAAAAATCCCACCCAAAAGATCCAAGATTTGGTCAAAAACTAAAATTCCCACCAAAGCCAAAGTCAAAGTCAACTTTCGCTCCGTCTCCCAAAAAGCCGAAAATCAAAAATTTCTCGCTCGAAGGCATCTTGTAGGAGTCGGTACCTTCCCCTCGCTCATCCAAGCCAATGCCCGAGCAGTGTTGCTCATCCAGTCATTTGTAGTCCTTCGTCGCTTGGCTCGATCATTATCAGAGTAGCTACTTGGCCAAACAGGGGCCCGAGTAGTGTTGCTCGGCCAAGCCAGTGCCTGAGAAGTGTTGCTCGGCCAGTCATGTGCAGTCCATCGTCGCTTGGCTCGATCATTATCATAGTAGTTGCTCAGCCAAACAGGGGTCCGAGTAGTGCTGCTCGGCCAAGCCAATGCCCGAGCAGTTTTGCTCAGCTAGTCATGTGCCGTCCATCGTCGCTTGGCTCGATCATTATCATAGTAGTTGCTCGGCCAAACAGGAGCCCGAGTAGTGCTGCTTGGCCAAGCCAATGCTCGAGCCATATTACTCGGCCATGCCATTCCCTAGTGCCTAAGTAGTGTTGCTCGGCTAGTATTATATAGTCCATCGTCGCTTGGCTCGATCATTATCAGAGCAGTTGCTATGCCAAACATGGTCCCGAGTAGTGCTGCTCGGCCAAGCCGATGCCCGAGCCACATTGCTCGGTCAAGCCATTCCCCAATGCCCGAGTAGTGTTGCTCGACTAAGCCAATGGTCGTGTAGTGTTGCTTAACCAGACATGTGTAGTCCATCGTCGCTTGGCTCGATCATTATAAGAGTAGTTGCTTAGCTAAACAAAGGCCTGAATAGTGTTGCTCAACCAAGCCAGTGCCCGAGCCACATTGCTCAGCCAGGCCAGTCCCTAGTACCCGAGTAGTGTTGCTCAACCAAGCCAGTGCCCGAGCCACATTGCTCGGTCAAGCCGGTGCTCGAACCACATTGCTCGGCCAGGCCAGTCCTAGGTGCCCGAGTAGTGTTGTTCGGCCAAGCCAGTGCCCGAGCCACATTGCTCAGCCAGGCCAGTCCCTAGTGCTCGAGTAGTGTTGCTCGGCCAAGCTAGTGCCCGAGCCACATTGCTCTGCTAGGCTAGTCCCCAGTGCTCGAGTAGTGTTACTCGACCAGTCAAGTGCAGTCATCATCCTTGTTTTGATCATTATCAGAGCAGCTGCTCGACCAAGCCATTGCCCGAGCCACATTACTTGGTCAGGCCAGTCCCAAGTGCTCGGGTAGTGTTGCTCGGCCAAATAGGGGCCCGAGTAGTGTTGCTCGACTAAGCCAGTGCCCAAGCCACATTGCTCGGCGAGGCCAGTTCCCAATGCTCGAGTAATGTTGCTTGGCCAAGCCAGTGCCTAAGCAGTGTTGCTCGGCCAGTCACGTGCAGTCCATCGTTGCTTGGCTCGATCATTATCAGAGCAACTACTCGGCCAAATAAGAGCCCGGGTAGTTCTGCTCGACCAAGCCAGTGCCCGAGCCACATTTCTCGGCCAGGCCAGTTCGCATTGCTCGAGTAGTGTTGCTCGGTCAGTCATACCACAAAACTCAGAGTGGCACTACACGGCGCCAACCCATACGGGTTAGTCGGCACCCGTCCGCTAGGTACAAGCCACCCTCCCGAGGAGTTGACAACCATTAAAGGACCATGTACGACTAACCACCCCCTTTGCAGATATAAAAGTCAACCCTCTGACCAATGAGAGAGGACTTCATACATTCAACTCGCTCTTATTCCACTCAACTCTAACTTAAGCTTCGGAGGGGTCGAGTCGGGAAATCTCTCTCCCGACCCCGACCTGAGTGCAGGGGCTGGCAATGACGAAGCAAGCAACGAGGACCATGACCCAATCTGACCCGACACTCACTTCTGCTACCTGAGTCTCCGCGTGGGCAACCATGCACATCCGGGATTAGACCGAGCCGTACTTATTCCTCAGCCACAGCGTAAGGGTTCACCAACAATATGGACCTAAATCATCAAACAGAGTAATCTGATTTCCTCTAAATAATATCCTTACCATAAACCTGTTTACAGTCTTTAAAAGATGGGCTCCGATGTCTCTTTTGCTTATACTGCTCAAATCACTATGATTAGCAACTTTACTTGACATGAAGAAGACAAAGCTTCAGATGTGCAGCAACTGAACTTAGAGATGGCCCTGGCAAACTTCAGATCATTCAAGTTGTCTTCCAAGTTCTAGCATTAAAGATTCTAGTAGTCTTATTAACATTTGCTAATGGCTGATGATTCCCTGCGATACAAGCATATCAGAATAAGAAAAGAGAACTTTCCATCCAAGCCAAGGCCTTATCCAGCAAAGCACTCAACAGAGCTTTCCACATTGATGAGTCACAGTGGATTGGATGCATGTCCTTGTCTTGTTAATGTTCACAAGAGGCAACACGGAGAGAGGATTCTTCTAATGTTCTTCTCATCATGATCATAGGATATCTGGTCCAAAACAGGCTTAGTTGATGGAGGGAGGTTGCAGAAACATATGGGAGGTTGGCATAGGCAGATACAGATGTCTCAGATCAGATTACACTTCAGAGTGGGAGAATTGGAAAGAGGAGATGAAATCTGAGTAAAACATAGCATCATCCAAAGAAAATAAAAAATGAAGTGGCCTTCTATCTCAGTCTGTATCAGAATTAGATCTTTTTCTTCTTCTCTACTCTTCCTTTATTCTCTTCTTCTTCACACATGAAGAAAAATACTGCCTCAACCCTGGTATTCTTTAGCTCCCTTGATGTGTGCCATACTAAAATACAAGATGTGTAGCAGCCTCAAGGTCCTTTGAATTCATATCCTTAACTTCATAAGAAGTCATAGGTGAGTGAGATATAACTGGTACTAGTTTAAACAGGTGCATAAGATTGCCATTGCTAGATAAGATTTAGAAAGTGAGGGGAATATAAGAAGTCATGCTTCATAGAAGATCCTTACAAGTCCCAACTGAGAGCTACTCTAAACAATGACTGTCCTTGAACAAGGCTTCTAACCTAGTTTAAAGTTGGTTTTTCCTCTTAAGTCGACTGTGCCTCTTAAGTCAGTCATGCGACCAAGTCAGTTGAGCCTTCAAGGCAATCACATCATAAAAATAGCCATGACTTAAACTCAATAATGCTTCTTTGAGTCAATTGTTTCCTCAAGTCAATCATGTATCCTTAAGTTGTTTGCAACTCATGTCGGCAATGCTTCTTCAAGTCAATTGCATCTTCAAGTCGGTCAAGCCTTAAAGGCAGTCGTGTTGTCAAGGCATCCGCAACTCCAAGTTAGGCATACTTCTTCAAGTTGATTCTTTCATCAAATCGCTCATGCATCATCAAGATATATTCACCTTAACCTCCAAGCCAGCTTTGATTCTTCGAGTCGGTTATGTGTCCTCGAAATGGTAGAGCCAAATCGACAAGACAATCACAACTCTAAGACGACATTGCCTCTTTGAGTTGGTTGCAACTTTATGTTGGTCACACTTGCCATATTTTCAAGTTGGTCAAGCCATAAGGAAGTCACGTCAATAAGACGGGGTCTTGACTTGAAGTCAATCATGCTTCTTCGAGACGATTGCTTCCTCGAGTCAATTATAAATCCTCAAGATGATTGTGACTCTAGGTCAACCAAGGCTTTAAAAGGTGCATTTTCAAGTCGATCGCATCACGACGATTGCAACTCCAAGTTAGCCATGCTTCCCTAACTTAACAATACATCACCAAGGCGACCGCAGTTTGGCTCAAAGTTGTTGTGCTTTCCTTAAATTAGTCATGTGCCCTCAATGTGGTCATATCAGTAGGACAACCACAACTGTAACTCTTGGTTTATATCGTTCATGAGAGAATATATTTATATTTTTAATGTACATTTAGAGAAAATTCATTAGTCATTTATTAGGTCTCGACTCAAACAATACTTCCATAAACTATTTGTTGTAATTGCATGCTTTTTCTTTTCTCTTAATAATTTTTATCTTATTAGGGATTTTTTTTAAATTGAGGAGTGATAAATATTCTTATCTAAATCATAAACTCCTTTTAAATTATGATATTTATATTAAAACATGTTTATCTATTTTTTATAAAATTTTAAAAATAACCAATTTTATATGCTAACAAATAAATTCTTGAGGATACCAAACAAGAAGAACAAACTCTTCTAGACATTCTCAAGGAGCATTCAAATTTTAGAGGCAATAACATTCCACATACAACAGGGGACGAGTCAACTTTATTGGCTCATCAATCATTTTTTACACTAACAATATTTTAACAAATAAAACTTCTCATGTTGGATGTAGCATGTCATACAACTAAATCACTAAACAAGAAAAAACAAAGCATCATTTTTTCCTTGAGACAAGTATAAATTTCAATCGTAGCAAATCATACAAAATATAATGCTACTACTATTTTGTCTCAAAATATCCCTGTTTTGTGCAGGGCAAACTAAAAGGAAGGAAAGAAGCTGCAAAACTAAGCTATGAGTTCCTACTAATTAATCTTACAATACAGTAATACATTTCACCATGTCATCACAAATATCAAGAACATAGAAAACATTGGCATGTCCAGCTCTCATCTAGCAGATATATTAAGTGGATCCAAGAATATCAGCAGCTCTCAGCTAGCACCATCTGAAATTTTAGTGATGTAAGCAGATAGCCCAGAATCGTACTATGATCTTCACATTTTTACATTCAGATTCATTTCTTTGCAAGAACCGACCTTCTCAGCCGCCTTCCGCAATGGCCTTCCAACAGAGGATCTTCTTTGGCACTCCCGATTCCCGAGTTCTGAAGACTCGATTGAATTATGCTTCTCATTCTTTACTCGTTCAACAGAAATATTTGATATGGAGGAAGTAGAACAATCTCCATGAGCAATAGCTTACTCGTTCATTCTTGATCGTATAAACTAAAAACTTGGCATCCTCCATCTTGACTGAGTTCTCAGTAGGCTCACATGATTCAGACTTTAAATAACCGGATCTCCTCCGCAAGGATTTTCTGCTTTAGAAAAAAATGCTCAAATTTTAAATACTAAAAAGCAGGAAACATTCCATAGCCATATAAAACATGGATTACCTTCTTCCATCAATCTTTTCCTCTGATGGCACCTGACAAGTCACTGGAAGTATGGCATCATCAATCTTGTGCAACTCCATAGATTCATGTGATTCAGATTTCAAACTACAGGATCTTGTTCGGAAGGAAGTTCTGCAAAAATAAAATAGGTATGAGTTCAATGATGCTCTCCAGAGATTAAAAAGGGGGGGCCTATAGCTTAATCAGAATGTGCATTACCTTCTTCCCACGACCTTTTCCTCTAGGCCCACTTGATGGGTCACTGGAGATCCGCCATCATCTCTTTTGAGCAAGTCATTCACAAATTCACATGATTCAGACTTCAAGCCACTGGATTTTGTTCGTAAGGACCTCCTTCTTCATTAATTAGGATGCATCAGAATTTACATTGTCGTTAAAGATTAACAAATTATTCAAAGCTTATCCAAAACATGAATTACCTTCTACCATCAACCTTTCCCTCTGATGCCACTTGATGAACCAAAGCGATAGGGCCTAAAGCTGCAGAACCATACAACTGATATAAGAATGAAGAACAAACACAGAGATTTGAAATCAGATGCAGAACCACTAATTTCACTCATAGTGGTGAGTTGAATTACACTGTGGTTTTAACTTGCGCTTCTTATTGGGATTGCAGATTTTCTTGTCATTAGCAAGTTGAGTTGCATTTGCTTCAACCTCCTCACACTTGGTGGTTCCTACCTTTTGCAATTTGTAGAAAGAAAAATAACAGTATGAGCAAAAAAAGGGCAGCCTGAATGTAAACAAAACAAGCCATTGGATACCTCTGAGCCAATTTTGTTAAGGAGATCTTTGATCAATTTTTCTTTCTCCTAAGTTAGAGTAAAGAAAAATTATATATCACCATAGAGATTAAGAGAGGAGAAAACAAATTATGAAACTATAATAATCCCCCTTACCTCTAATTCTGAAGTCTTTAGTTTAAGGATTGATAAGGTACAACCAAGCTCATGTTGTTAATACTTTTAGCTGCAACATGAAATAAACAAATAAATATTATCAATCAAAATAACTTGACATGCAACTTCAATCGATTGACACAAAGTAAATCAAATTAAATCGCCTATTATAGCAAACGAAAATCACAATGAGCCAAACCATAAGGCAAGAAAACATACTCTATCTTTCCCTAAGTTGAGCTCCTGCGAATCAAAAGACGAAACAGATAAAGAATGCATCTTTTTTGCAAACTGTAACAATAAAGAAAATGGACAAGGAATCAACCCCTAGCATGTGTGAGTTAGCCCGGGCCAATTGCCAGTTTTGTTGACTGGTTTTCTGCAATTCAAATTGGAGTTTTTGCAACTCGGTGCTACTCAGTTCTATGATTTTAATGCCAAAACGAACAACAGATCAAACCATATCAATCGATAGCTGGTCCAAGAATTTCGACGGACTATTTTTTAGTCAAGAAGTAATTTTTTTACAATTTACATACTTCTTTTCTGCAAGAAGCTTCAACAAGGCAGTATTTTCCTGGAATTCATATTGATCATGTAAAGAAAAAAGCATTTTCAAACATCTTTTTTAGAAACAAACACTAAATGCAGATGAAGAATGAAAGAAAGATGAAAAAGGGAGACCAAAAAGAAAATCTCCAAAGGTACCTTCATGAGTTGGACGATGCAATCTTTGGAGATCGGGCAAGAAATCACATTCGAGTTACCTTGATCGACATCGGCACCCATCATTCCGGCCGTCCCCGAACTCACCGTGTTGGTGATGTCGGACAATCTTTTTCCTCGCAGCGGCGCTTCGGACCAAGGGCAGCACATCATGCGATTTGATTCTACTATAAGGCAAGCAAACCCAGCATCAAACGCTAAACCTAACCCTAACTCGGATACTAGGGAAGAATCCGAGGATCAAACTCTATGAATCGAGAAGAGAGAAAAATTGGAGTTTTTGCAAGTTTTGTTGACTGGTTTTCTGCAATTCAAATTGGAGTTTTTGCAACTCGGTGCTACTCAGTTCTATGATTATAATGCCAAAACGAACAACAGATCAAACCATATCAATCGATAGCTGGTCCAAGAATTTCGACGGACTATTTTTTAGTCAAGAAGTAATTTTTTTTACAATTTACATACTTCTTTTCTGCAAGAAGCTTCAACAAGGCAGTATTTTCCTGGAATTCATATTGATCATGTAAAGAAAAAAGCATTTTCAAACATCTTTTTTAGAAACAAACACTAAATGCTGATGAAGAATGAAAGAAAGATGAAAAAGGGAGACCAAAAAGAAAATCTCCAAAGGTACCTTCATGAGCTGGACGATGCAATCTTTGGAGATCGGGCAAGAAATCACATTCGAGTTCCCTTGATCGACATCGGCACCCATCATTCCGGCCGTCCCTGAACTCACCGTGTTGGTGATGTCGGACAATCTTTTTCCTCGCAGCAGCGCTTCGGTCCAAGGGCAGCACATCATGCGATTTGATTCTACTTTAAGGCAAGCAAACCCAGCATCAAACGCTAAACCTAACCCTAACTCGGATACTAGGGAAGAATCCGAGGATCAAACTCTATGAATCGAGAAGAGAGAAAAATTGGAGTTTTTGCAAGTTTTGTTGACTGGTTTTCTGCAATTCAAATTGGAGTTTTTGCAACTCGGTGCTACTCAGTTCTATGATTTTGCTGCCAAAACGAACAACAGATCAAACCATATCAATCGATAGCTGGTCCAAGAATTTCGACGGACTATTTTTTAGTCAAGAAGTAATTTTTTTACAATTTACATACTTCTTTTCTGCAAGAAGCTTCAACAAGGCAGTATTTTCCTGGAATTCATATTGATCATGTAAAGAAAAAAGCATTTTCAAACATCTTTTTTAGAAACAAACACTAAATGCAGATGAAGAATGAAAGAAAGATGAAAAAGGGAGACCAAAACGAAAATCTCCAAAGGTACCTTCATGTGCTGGACGATGCAATCTTTGGAGATCGGGCAAGAAATCACATTCGAGTTACCTTGATCGACATCGGCACGCATCATTCCGGCCGTCCCCGAACTCACCGTGTTGGTGATGTCGGACAATCTTTTTCCTCGCAGCGGCGCTTCGGACCAAGGGCAGCACATCATGCGATTTGATTCTACTATAAGGCAAGCAAACCCAGCATCAAACGCTAAACCTAACCCTAACTCGGATACTAGGGAAGAATCCGAGGATCAAACTCTATGAATCGAGAAGAGAGAAAAATGCACCGGAGGCGTCCGCATTGGTGTGGATCAGCGAGCGAGGAAGAGGACCAGCGTCCATGGACTGACCAACGAGGACAAGGAACACGACCGCACTCCGAAGAAGCAGCTTTCTTCCTCCCTGTGCCTTGATCAAGGAAATAACAAGGAAAAGAACGAGAAAAAGATGAAGATTTTGGGACAGAGAGAGCAGAAGAACACGAAGCAAGAAAGAACAAAAGAGCAGCCCGATCGCGATCGAACAAGGAAAGAATGCCGAGAGCGAAAAAATATTTGGACCATTTCTCGATTTGTGCGTGTCATCCTTGCGCAGGGGCCATGCTAATCTTCTCTGTATCGTTCCAATTTTATCGGATGTCTCCGAAGAGACAACCTCATCGCCAACTCTGCGGTATAAGAAGACGCGAATCAATCGCCTCATTATCGATATGGGATTAAAAATAAATATTCTTACCACGTGCCCAAATCTGAACCGTCGCTTTGTCGAACGAACGGCATCTGTTTAACTGATCGACTGCATCCTCCTCGAACAATCCCCAAACGCATCGAAGCCGTCCTTTCTCATCCTCCCAGATCGTAAAGCTTGGTTGACTTGGTTGAGCAAGCTTCGATGCACAACTTTGGGCTGGGCTTCTAACACGTAATAAACATGTCCAATTCTCGAACCCATGGTCAAATCATATTTTGTGGGGGTCAACACAATCGATCAACAATGCAGTCAATGTTGATTTATTTCACAGAGAAGAAATCTATGTTGAATTCATGTTTGCCCACACTTTGGTGAGATGGACTTCTAACACAGCACACTCATTCGGAGACCAGTACTTGCAGGAGAGGCCCAGTAGCTACATTAGAAAAGCACTTCGTTAATCAAGAATGGATCACAGAAGATAACAGATGTCCGTGAAATGTGTGCAGTAAGATTCTCCTATTTCCTGTTTATATTATCAGTTTAATAATGTGGTGATCAATGGTTGCTGTCATGGTATTACGATGAAGCATGGATCACTCTTAGTAATTTGCCATATGAGATTTCGCACCAGGATGGAGCCACCGGAACTGTGATGATGCTTCCAAAGGAAAACAAAAACAAAAGTCCTTTTGTCTTCGGCTGTTTGATGATGGCAGAAGCATTGTTAAAGTGGAATTGGGATCCTTTTTTTTCTTTTATCTCGTCAACTACGTACAACCTAGTTAATCATTGTCGAATATAAGATATGGCTCATTTTAGCATTATCCGCATAGGCGACCATACGTCCTCCACGTTGTTCGGCGCCGTACAAGTCGTAGCTGAACACTACGGATCCATTTCAGAAAGTTCTGAATGGTGCCGCACGATCGAAACCCGTATGGGTCGGTCGGTGCTCGTCTACAGGAAATGCGTCATCCTACTCGGCGTTGTACGAGTCGACTCCCAAACCCAAACTCCCAAGCATGGCAGTGGGAAGATAAGCAAAAAAACTCAAAAATCCCACCCAAAAGATCCAAGATTTGGTCAAAAACTAAAATTCCCACCAAAGCCAAAGTCAAAGTCAACTTTCGCTCCGTCTCCCAAAAAGCCGAAAATCAAAAATTTCTCGCTCGAAGGCATCTTGTAGGAGTCGGTACCTTCCCCTCGCTCATCCAAGCCAATGCCCGAGCAGTGTTGCTCATCCAGTCATTTGTAGTCCTTCGTCGCTTGGCTCGATCATTATCAGAGTAGCTACTTGGCCAAACAGGGGCCCGAGTAGTGTTGCTCGGCCAAGCCAGTGCCTGAGAAGTGTTGCTCGGCCAGTCATGTGCAGTCCATCGTCGCTTGGCTCGATCATTATCATAGTAGTTGCTCAGCCAAACAGGGGTCCGAGTAGTGCTGCTCGGCCAAGCCAATGCCCGAGCAGTTTTGCTCAGCTAGTCATGTGCCGTCCATCGTCGCTTGGCTCGATCATTATCATAGTAGTTGCTCGGCCAAACAGGAGCCCGAGTAGTGCTGCTTGGCCAAGCCAATGCTCGAGCCATATTACTCGGCCATGCCATTCCCTAGTGCCTAAGTAGTGTTGCTCGGCTAGTATTATATAGTCCATCGTCGCTTGGCTCGATCATTATCAGAGCAGTTGCTATGCCAAACATGGTCCCGAGTAGTGCTGCTCGGCCAAGCCGATGCCCGAGCCACATTGCTCGGTCAAGCCATTCCCCAATGCCCGAGTAGTGTTGCTCGACTAAGCCAATGGTCGTGTAGTGTTGCTTAACCAGACATGTGTAGTCCATCGTCGCTTGGCTCGATCATTATAAGAGTAGTTGCTTAGCTAAACAAAGGCCTGAATAGTGTTGCTCAACCAAGCCAGTGCCCGAGCCACATTGCTCAGCCAGGCCAGTCCCTAGTACCCGAGTAGTGTTGCTCAACCAAGCCAGTGCCCGAGCCACATTGCTCGGTCAAGCCGGTGCTCGAACCACATTGCTCGGCCAGGCCAGTCCTAGGTGCCCGAGTAGTGTTGTTCGGCCAAGCCAGTGCCCGAGCCACATTGCTCAGCCAGGCCAGTCCCTAGTGCTCGAGTAGTGTTGCTCGGCCAAGCTAGTGCCCGAGCCACATTGCTCTGCTAGGCTAGTCCCCAGTGCTCGAGTAGTGTTACTCGACCAGTCAAGTGCAGTCATCATCCTTGTTTTGATCATTATCAGAGCAGCTGCTCGACCAAGCCATTGCCCGAGCCACATTACTTGGTCAGGCCAGTCCCAAGTGCTCGGGTAGTGTTGCTCGGCCAAATAGGGGCCCGAGTAGTGTTGCTCGACTAAGCCAGTGCCCAAGCCACATTGCTCGGCGAGGCCAGTTCCCAATGCCCGAGTAATGTTGCTTGGCCAAGCCAGTGCCTAAGCAGTGTTGCTCGGCCAGTCACGTGCAGTCCATCGTTGCTTGGCTCGATCATTATCAGAGCAACTACTCGGCCAAATAAGAGCCCGGGTAGTTCTGCTCGACCAAGCCAGTGCCCGAGCCACATTTCTCGGCCAGGCCAGTTCGCATTGCTCGAGTAGTGTTGCTCGGTCAGTCATACCACAAAACTCAGAGTGGCACTACACGGCGCCAACCCATACGGGTTAGTCGGCACCCGTCCGCTAGGTACAAGCCACCCTCCCGAGGAGTTGACAACCATTAAAGGACCATGTACGACTAACCACCCCCTTTGCAGATATAAAAGTCAACCCTCTGACCAATGAGAGAGGACTTCATACATTCAACTCGCTCTTATTCCACTCAACTCTAACTTAAGCTTCGGAGGGGTCGAGTCGGGAAATCTCTCTCCCGACCCCGACCTGAGTGCAGGGGCTGGCAATGACGAAGCAAGCAACGAGGACCATGACCCAATCTGACCCGACACTCACTTCTGCTACCTGAGTCTCCGCGTGGGCAACCATGCACATCCGGGATTAGACCGAGCCGTACTTATTCCTCAGCCACAGCGTAAGGGTTCACCAACAATATGGACCTAAATCATCAAACAGAGTAATCTGATTTCCTCTAAATAATATCCTTACCATAAACCTGTTTACAGTCTTTAAAAGATGGGCTCCGATGTCTCTTTTGCTTATACTGCTCAAATCACTATGATTAGCAACTTTACTTGACATGAAGAAGACAAAGCTTCAGATGTGCAGCAACTGAACTTAGAGATGGCCCTGGCAAACTTCAGATCATTCAAGTTGTCTTCCAAGTTCTAGCATTAAAGATTCTAGTAGTCTTATTAACATTTGCTAATGGCTGATGATTCCCTGCGATACAAGCATATCAGAATAAGAAAAGAGAACTTTCCATCCAAGCCAAGGCCTTATCCAGCAAAGCACTCAACAGAGCTTTCCACATTGATGAGTCACAGTGGATTGGATGCATGTCCTTGTCTTGTTAATGTTCACAAGAGGCAACACGGAGAGAGGATTCTTCTAATGTTCTTCTCATCATGATCATAGGATATCTGGTCCAAAACAGGCTTAGTTGATGGAGGGAGGTTGCAGAAACATATGGGAGGTTGGCATAGGCAGATACAGATGTCTCAGATCAGATTACACTTCAGAGTGGGAGAATTGGAAAGAGGAGATGAAATCTGAGTAAAACATAGCATCATCCAAAGAAAATAAAAAATGAAGTGGCCTTCTATCTCAGTCTGTATCAGAATTAGATCTTTTTCTTCTTCTCTACTCTTCCTTTATTCTCTTCTTCTTCACACATGAAGAAAAATACTGCCTCAACCCTGGTATTCTTTAGCTCCCTTGATGTGTGCCATACTAAAATACAAGATGTGTAGCAGCCTCAAGGTCCTTTGAATTCATATCCTTAACTTCATAAGAAGTCATAGGTGAGTGAGATATAACTGGTACTAGTTTAAACAGGTGCATAAGATTGCCATTGCTAGATAAGATTTAGAAAGTGAGGGGAATATAAGAAGTCATGCTTCATAGAAGATCCTTACAAGTCCCAACTGAGAGCTACTCTAAACAATGACTGTCCTTGAACAAGGCTTCTAACCTAGTTTAAAGTTGGTTTTTCCTCTTAAGTCGACTGTGCCTCTTAAGTCAGTCATGCGACCAAGTCAGTTGAGCCTTCAAGGCAATCACATCATAAAAATAGCCATGACTTAAACTCAATAATGCTTCTTTGAGTCAATTGTTTCCTCAAGTCAATCATGTATCCTTAAGTTGTTTGCAACTCATGTCGGCAATGCTTCTTCAAGTCAATTGCATCTTCAAGTCGGTCAAGCCTTAAAGGCAGTCGTGTTGTCAAGGCATCCGCAACTCCAAGTTAGGCATACTTCTTCAAGTTGATTCTTTCATCAAATCGCTCATGCATCATCAAGATATATTCACCTTAACCTCCAAGCCAGCTTTGATTCTTCGAGTCGGTTATGTGTCCTCGAAATGGTAGAGCCAAATCGACAAGACAATCACAACTCTAAGACGACATTGCCTCTTTGAGTTGGTTGCAACTTTATGTTGGTCACACTTGCCATATTTTCAAGTTGGTCAAGCCATAAGGAAGTCACGTCAATAAGACGGGGTCTTGACTTGAAGTCAATCATGCTTCTTCGAGACGATTGCTTCCTCGAGTCAATTATAAATCCTCAAGATGATTGTGACTCTAGGTCAACCAAGGCTTTAAAAGGTGCATTTTCAAGTCGATCGCATCACGATGATTGCAACTCCAAGTTAGCCATGCTTCCCTAACTTAACAATACATCACCAAGGCGACCGCAGTTTGGCTCAAAGTTGTTGTGCTTTCCTAAATTAGTCATGTGCCCTCAATGTGGTCATATCAGTAGGACAACCACAACTGTAACTCTTGGTTTATATCGTTCATGAGAGAATATATTTATATTTTTAATGTACATTTAGAGAAAATTCATTAGTCATTTATTAGGTCTCGACTCAAACAATACTTCCATAAACTATTTGTTGTAATTGCATGCTTTTTCTTTTCTCTTAATAATTTTTATCTTATTAGGGATTTTTTTTAAATTGAGGAGTGATAAATATTCTTATCTAAATCATAAACTCCTTTTAAATTATGATATTTATATTAAAACATGTTTATCTATTTTTTATAAAATTTTAAAAATAACCAATTTTATATGCTAACAAATAAATTCTTGAGGATACCAAACAAGAAGAACAAACTCTTCTAGACATTCTCAAGGAGCATTCAAATTTTAGAGGCAATAACATTCCACATACAACAGGGGACGAGTCAACTTTATTGGCTCATCAATCATTTTTTACACTAACAATATTTTAACAAATAAAACTTCTCATGTTGGATGTAGCATGTCATACAACTAAATCACTAAACAAGAAAAAACAAAGCATCATTTTTTCCTTGAGACAAGTATAAATTTCAATCGTAGCAAATCATACAAAATATAATGCTACTACTATTTTGTCTCAAAATATCCCTGTTTTGTGCAGGGCAAACTAAAAGGAAGGAAAGAAGCTGCAAAACTAAGCTATGAGTTCCTACTAATTAATCTTACAATACAGTAATACATTTCACCATGTCATCACAAATATCAAGAACATAGAAAACATTGGCATGTCCAGCTCTCATCTAGCAGATATATTAAGTGGATCCAAGAATATCAGCAGCTCTCAGCTAGCACCATCTGAAATTTTAGTGATGTAAGCAGATAGCCCAGAATCGTACTATGATCTTCACATTTTTACATTCAGATTCATTTCTTTGCAAGAACCGACCTTCTCAGCCGCCTTCCGCAATGGCCTTCCAACAGAGGATCTTCTTTGGCACTCCCGATTCCCGAGTTCTGAAGACTCGATTGAATTATGCTTCTCATTCTTTACTCGTTCAACAGAAATATTTGATATGGAGGAAGTAGAACAATCTCCATGAGCAATAGCTTACTCGTTCATTCTTGATCGTATAAACTAAAAACTTGGCATCCTCCATCTTGACTGAGTTCTCAGTAGGCTCACATGATTCAGACTTTAAATAACCGGATCTCCTCCGCAAGGATTTTCTGCTTTAGAAAAAAATGCTCAAATTTTAAATACTAAAAAGCAGGAAACATTCCATAGCCATATAAAACATGGATTACCTTCTTCCATCAATCTTTTCCTCTGATGGCACCTGACAAGTCACTGGAAGTATGGCATCATCAATCTTGTGCAACTCCATAGATTCATGTGATTCAGATTTCAAACTACAGGATCTTGTTCGGAAGGAAGTTCTGCAAAAATAAAATAGGTATGAGTTCAATGATGCTCTCCAGAGATTAAAAAGGGGGGGCCTATAGCTTAATCAGAATGTGCATTACCTTCTTCCCACGACCTTTTCCTCTAGGCCCACTTGATGGGTCACTGGAGATCCGCCATCATCTCTTTTGAGCAAGTCATTCACAAATTCACATGATTCAGACTTCAAGCCACTGGATTTTGTTCGTAAGGACCTCCTTCTTCATTAATTAGGATGCATCAGAATTTACATTGTCGTTAAAGATTAACAAATTATTCAAAGCTTATCCAAAACATGAATTACCTTCTACCATCAACCTTTCCCTCTGATGCCACTTGATGAACCAAAGCGATAGGGCCTAAAGCTGCAGAACCATACAACTGATATAAGAATGAAGAACAAACACAGAGATTTGAAATCAGATGCAGAACCACTAATTTCACTCATAGTGGTGAGTTGAATTACACTGTGGTTTTAACTTGCGCTTCTTATTGGGATTGCAGATTTTCTTGTCATTAGCAAGTTGAGTTGCATTTGCTTCAACCTCCTCACACTTGGTGGTTCCTACCTTTTGCAATTTGTAGAAAGAAAAATAACAGTATGAGCAAAAAAAGGGCAGCCTGAATGTAAACAAAACAAGCCATTGGATACCTCTGAGCCAATTTTGTTAAGGAGATCTTTGATCAATTTTTCTTTCTCCTAAGTTAGAGTAAAGAAAAATTATATATCACCATAGAGATTAAGAGAGGAGAAAACAAATTATGAAACTATAATAATCCCCCTTACCTCTAATTCTGAAGTCTTTAGTTTAAGGATTGATAAGGTACAACCAAGCTCATGTTGTTAATACTTTTAGCTGCAACATGAAATAAACAAATAAATATTATCAATCAAAATAACTTGACATGCAACTTCAATCGATTGACACAAAGTAAATCAAATTAAATCGCCTATTATAGCAAACGAAAATCACAATGAGCCAAACCATAAGGCAAGAAAACATACTCTATCTTTCCCTAAGTTGAGCTCCTGCGAATCAAAAGACGAAACAGATAAAGAATGCATCTTTTTTGCAAACTGTAACAATAAAGAAAATGGACAAGGAATCAACCCCTAGCATGTGTGAGTTAGCCCGGGCCAATTGCCAGTTTTGTTGACTGGTTTTCTGCAATTCAAATTGGAGTTTTTGCAACTCATTGCTACTCAGTTCTATGATTTTGCTGCCAAAACGAACAAAAGATCAAACCATATCAATCGATAGCTGGTCCAAGAATTTCGACGGACTATTTTTCAGTCAAGAAGTAATTTGTGTTTTACAATTTACATACTTCTTTTCTGCAAGAAGCTTCAACAAGGCAGTATTTTCCTGGAATTCATATTGATCATGTAAAGAAAAAAGCATTTTCAAACATCTTTTTTAGAAACAAACACTAAATGCAGATGAAGAATGAAAGAAAGATGAAAAAGGGAGACCAAAAAGAAAATCTCCAAAGGTACCTTCATGAGCTGGACGATGCAATCTTTGGAGATCGGGCAAGAAATCACATTCGAGTTACCTTGATCGACATCGGCACCCATCATTCCGGCCGTCCCCGAACTCACCGTGTTGGTGATGTCGGACAATCTTTTTCCTCACAGCGGCGCTTCGGACCAAGGGCAGCACATCATGCGATTTGATTCTACTATAAGGCAAGCAAACCCAGCATCAAACGCTAAACCTAACCCTAACTCGGATACTAGGGAAGAATCCGAGGATCAAACTCTATGAATCGAGAAGA